>NC_141991.1:253102351-253344851 GCF_049901715.1 Pseudonaja textilis
GGTTGAATCTCTCTCTCTTCAGTTTCCATCCATTGTTTCTTGTTTAGCCTTGGAAAAATAGTTGACCCCTGTTTACTTCTATTCCAAGAAGCTTGATCAGATTAAGTTTCTTGGACAAGAAGCAAAACAGAGAACAAAATAGAATAATAGAGTTGGAAGGGGCCTTGAAGGTCTTCTACTCCAACCCCATGCTTAATCAGGAAACCCTACACCACTTCAGACAAATGGTTATCTAATCTCTTCTTAATCACATCCAGTGTTGGGGTATTTACAACTTCTTGAGGCAAGTTGTTCCACTCATTAATAGTTTTAAATGTCAGGAAATTTGATCGAGGTTCCAATTTTTTTTCTAAGTTTTTTTTTCCATTAAACCCAGAAGAAAAGTTTCTGATCTCATCTCTATCTTCGTTTTAAGAATTTTCTTTATTAAAATATGAATCTTACTCCGAAATTCCTTTGCTTTATCACATTTCCAGCATGCATGATAAAAATCCCCTTCTTTACTTTTACATTCTGTTAGACCTTAAGCCAGCGTCAGCAGGCAACTGAAGATGATGAATGAAAGACAATTTGGCTGCCTTTTTCTTTGAATACTATGTCATCATAAGCTGTGTACAATACATTCCATTCGTATTTCTTTCGTATTTATTTCTGTTCTGCTCTAGTCCTTTAGATAGATGCCTTGTCATTTCTGTATTCTAAACCAGAGGCAGGAAAGCTGGTCTCCAGATGTTTTGAATGAATCCCCATCAACTTAAGTTATAATGGCCGGAGGCAAAGCATTATGGAAGTTATCTTCCAAACATCTGGAAGCTACCAGCTTCCCTATTCTCATGGCTGACTTATAATTTTATTTTCCCAACAATTCCTGTTGTTGTTTTTTTCTTTATTCAGTAAAAGATAAATAGCTCTCTATTTCAGGCATGATGGCCCTCACATGGAGGTGCAGAATTTCAAAACATAACATAACACTAAATCCATTCTTAATCCACGTACACTTCTTAAAGCCAATGATATAAATTAAACTACAGCACAGCTATGGGCAAAAAAACCAAAACAAATTGCAATAAGATGATGGGGAAAATATATATTGAGAGCAACACTAATGAATTATAATGAGTTGGAAGGGACCTTGGAGATCTTTTAGTCCCTGCTCAAGCAGGAAACCCAGGGATGGGATTCAAATTTTTAACAACCGGTTCTGTGGGCGTGGCTTAGTTGGTGGGCATGGCTTGATGGTCATGTGACTGGGTGAACGGGGCTTGGTGATCATGTTATTGGCTTGGCGTGGCCAACTCGATATCACTCATATCGAGGCACGCATCTCCTCGCCTGGACTCTCAAGACTGTGGGGATGCTGCAACAGTCGTAAGTGTGAAAAATGGTCATAAGTCACTTTTTTCAGTGCCATTGTAACTTTGAATGGTCACTCCAAACAAGCAAAGTGCCAGCAAAGGAGGAAAAAAAAAAAACTCCACAGAATTTCCTGAGACAGAAAGTCGAGTCCTGCCAGTTTCTGTAAGCAACACCAGAATCTTTCCTTCCTGCCTTCCTTACAGGATTAGGCCAGTAATTTCTTCTAACAATGGGTTCTCTGAACTGCTTAGATTGTTAACAACCGGTTCTAGTGAATAGGTGCGAACTGGTAGAATCCCACCCCTGGTTGTGGCCTGTTGGGAGGAGGAGTATATGGTCAAATCATATCTTCGTGTCATTTGGAGACAACTCCCAGTCACCCCCCTCCAGGTGCAGAGTAAAACGTCCTTGACTCTCCTAGAAAAGAATGTTGTTGTGGCTAATCATCCGCTGCTCTTTAAAATGCCCCTCCCAAATTCCCAAGCACTAAATGTGGCAGCCTAGAAGCTCCAAAAGAAACATGGCTTCCCAGGCTGACAGCAGAAGTGGTATTCAGCAGGTTCTGACAGATTGGACTGCCATTTGTCAGAAATGGTGTAGGGTCTCCTGCTTGGGCAGGGGAGGTTGGACTAGAGGACCTACAAGATCCCTTCCAACTCTGATTATCTGTTAAAACCACCCTCTGGGTCTATCGTAATTCATATTCTCCAATGGGACACATCCATAGCCAAGAGTCATCAATCATGCTCTCCAGTTAGAATTTTGCATGGCAGAAACTTCAGTCACCTAGTTACAATCTTTGAAAACATTTAGGGAATGCAGTTTCGGTTTGCAAGCTGCTGCATTGCTCTCCCCCCCCACCTTTCCTGCTGGCAATTCTAAAAAGACCATAGAAATATTTTATGAGATGACAGAGAGTGGTGTACAATTTGTCTGAAATGGTATAGGCCAAGGGTGCCAAACTCAAGGCTCGTGAGCTGGATATACAGGATGCTCAGATCTGGCCCATGGGGCTGGCCTGGATATATCAAAGGACTCGGCCGTGGTGCCTCTGCGGGCCAAAACAGGCCCATTTTCAGCCGGCAGAGTGCTGCAGGAGGCTGTGGAGGCTGAAAATGGGCCACGGGGGCCCTGCATGAGCCTCTCCACCCCTCGCTTTGGTTGGCAAAGTGCTGTGGGGGGCTGTCCAGGCTGAAAATGGGGTTCAGAGGGGCCACGGGAGCCCACCCGTGCCCCATTTTAGCTAGCAGGGTGCTGCAGGAGTCTGTTCCATCTCCCTCCCTCTTTCTGCCTGGCCCATGGAGAACTACAATACTGATCCGGCCCTCAAAGAAGTCCAGTTTGACACCCATGGTATAAACTCTCCTGCGTGAGCAATGGGTTGGACTAGATGACCTCCAAGCTCCCTTCCAACTCTGTTATTGTTTTATTATTAAACATGGTCGGCTACTCATTTTTTCCAGTAGTAATGTTTATTGGAAAGCGATCCTCGTGTCTGTCAACGGTATTTAAGACCACAACATGAAGAAATTTCCGTGTTCTTCCTAATGAGAAAATTGTTCCAACGTGAAGTCTGAAGAGGGAGACATTTTTAGTCTCTTGTTCCTTGTGAATAGCAGGAAACAGAAGTCTCCAAGAATTGGAGAAGGAAATATTTGCAATTTGGGAGATTTCTTTTAGCATTGGTGGAAAACCACTCACTCCGGGCCATTGAGGACCAATCACCTGTTCCTCTTTCCCCCTTTTTTTTCTCCCTTTGTCCTAATTAATTTAATTAAGTTAACTTCCAAAGTGGTGTTAAGAAGCAGTGCCCTGGGTGATTAACTGTTCCCATATCAAAGTGTTTCACAAACACATTTACTCTGATTAGTGCACACATTATTTTGTAATTAAATACCTCACACAGAGGAATTTATTAAGGCCTTCTTGTCTCTGAGCAAATAAAACAGTCCTCAGATTCTTGGGGAAAAACAATAAAAAATTATTTCCCCCCTTCTCTCAATTGATAGATGGAGGATGTGTTGAACCATAGCTTTTGCACGTATGCAACTGTTATTAAGACATTTGTTTCTCACTGAGATGTTCCTATACCAGAAGAAAAAGTGGCGGGGAAAGAACGCTCTAAAAATGGGAGGAAAAAGCAGCATATTGTATCTTAGTTTTGGGCTAGAAAAATAAAAAGGAACTGTCTCTTGAAATATTAAATATTTAACTGAAATATTTTTAAATGTGGGGTTCTTGGTGCTGTCTGAGCTTGGTGGTTTTCTTTTTTTGTGTGTGCAAATTTTATTTTTCACACACAAAAAAATACAAATAAAACACCTTTTTTGAAAGAAGCGTAATCCCGGGTTACATTTCTTCGTACAGACACAAATTCAATTTCATGTTTTATGTTTTATCCATATCTTATTACTGTTTTACATTTTCTGCATAACTTCTCCCCTCTTTTAATTTTCTCAATTTTATTTTAATTATCTCGTCTCAATTCGAATAATTATATTTATATTTTTTGTCTGTCCTGTTTCAATTATCTATTATCTTTTCTCATTAAACAAAGTTTCTTCTGTAGTTACTGATTGGAGTATGACACCTTTATATCTTTTAAGTTTATCCATTTAACTCTTACTTAGGCTTCAATATATACCCTAAAGTTGTAACATTCAATATAATACATAACTTCCATTCGGATTCTGCTTGGTACATTCTTAAAATACACACTATATTCTTAAAAAAAGAAAAAAAATATAAATATATGTAATTAAAACAACACATTCCATTCCAATTCAATTCTATCATTAATGTTAATATTCATTAAAATCTTAACTTCTTTAACATTACTTTTCAATTAAATATCATACTTCTATGGGAAGAATTATAAGCTTTCCATAATTAATTCCCCCCGCTTCACTTATAATCTGATGTACCTTTACAGAATCCCTTTTTCAGTTAAATTTTCACCCATTATCTCTAAATAGGCCCTGTTTCTCTATATTTTGTTCCAGTCCTTTGTAACTTCTTTTCCTTTCCTTCTTCCCTCTCTTCTTCTCTCTCCCCTTTTTACCCCCTTGTCTCTCTACCTCTATTTCTCTCTTCTGTATTCTCCTCTTCTGTTGCTTTCCAGTATTATACTTATTTTTCGAATTATTTTTCTTTTCTTTGGTTGTTTTTTTAAGTCTTAAATTCTCCATTCTCTTTCCCCCCTTTCCTTTTTCTTCCCCACATAAAATTGCTTGTTCATTAAAGATGGCTTCTTCTTTGTCCCAGTCTTCTTGTTTTGCAGATGTTTCTTGTTGTTTCTCATAGTTCCAAATCTCCATTTCTAAGAATTGAAAAACGAAGCCAAAAGAACCTCTCCCTTCTTGTGCATCTTCTTTATACTTTTTAAGTTCCATTTTCAATTCATCCAGAAGTAGTGCCATTGTATAAATTTTTAAACAACCACCCAATTAATTTTAGTCATTCAAATATAATAACCAAGAATCCAAAGATCACCAAATAATTCAAATACATGCAAGCTGTTTCTTTTTTGCTCTTTTTTTTCACTTTCTCTTCCTGGGGTTACTATTTAGTTGCAAAGTTTCAGTTAAAATGTATCTTTTAGAAATCTTGTTGAAGTTTTACTTTAGATTCTTTTTAATTCCAGGCAGTCTGCTCCCTCTTCCAGATCCTGCCCTTATTCTCTTTCTCTCCCTTCCTGCTTATGAAAAAAAAATTAGTATCCAGAAATCTTTATTATCCCTTTGACATTTTGTTTTATTTTCAGTTTAATTGCCTGTTGATGTCAAAGCAGATTTTTCCAATTTCTTATTTAAGTCTCTTAGTTGTCAGTATAGGGAAAGGGAGAGAAGGAGAAAAAAAAAACCTTTCCCTTTTCACTTTCCTTCGCTGCTTCAGAATCTTCTTTGGGAGCAATGTTATTTTTTTGTACATTTAAATTCCAGGGTACCTTAGTTGTTGCTTTTGCAATTTAACCCGGTCAGCCAAAACTTTCACTTCTTATCTTCCTCCTGCACATTCTTTTCCAGTAGAGTTCTTCTTTGTGGTTGCCATTTCTGACCACCGCTACAACCGCCTTTGTGGGAGGGAGTAATGGCAAGCTGGGGAGGAGAGATGCGGCTCTCCTCAACCCTGCTGGCACTCCCTCCTCTTCACCACCTCTACAGGGTGGCTTACCCCAAAACCAGCCGGCTCGGGGTGCTCCAGCAGAGAGCCCAGACCAAAACCGTGCATGAACGCGGATTTCTGTCTGTTGCCGAAGGAACTCAAACTGGAAGGCATGAGCTTGGTGGTTTTCTTGAAGATGTTTCATTACCCTACTACATAACATCATTAGTGCTAGAAGGAAGTAGGGTGGAGGAGGAGGGGGAGGAGGAGGAGGGGGAGGATTATGGGGTCCTTGGTGCTCTCTGAGCTGGGTTGTTTTCTTGAAGACATTTCATTACCCTACTAGGTAACATCATCAATGATAGAAAGGAGTGGGATTTACTCTCTGGGTATATGCCTGTAGTATTCTTGATGGTTTTGCTGTAGTTCACTGTTGATTGTTTGCCTGAATTAATGGTTCCGGCTGAAGTCTTTCTATGTGTTGTTCAGTTAAGGAGTTTTCATCATGTCTTCTGCTAGTTGATGTTCATGAAGGTGCACCGATGAGGTTACCTAGTTGGGTAATGCAAGGAAATCACCAACCTCAGAGAACACGAAGGATTGCATCTTTCTCCTCCTCCTCCTCCTCCTCCTCCTCCTCCTCCTCCTCCTCTCTGCAAAGCCTACCCCCTTCTAGTACTGATGATGTTACCTAATTTGAAACTTCTGCAAGAAAACAACAAAGCTCAGAGAACACCAAGGATCCAGGAATGGGCTTCAACAATTTTAGCAAAGGGTTCTCTGCTTGTTTGCTGAGTGGGTGTGGCCATGGTGGGCGTGGCCATGGTGGGCCTCCTGCACCACGGTGGAGGGGCGGTTTTGTCCTCCCTGGGCTCCGGAGGCTCCCTGGAAGCTGGAAACGGGCCCATTTCTGGCCTTCCTGAGCTTCCGGGAGGCCTGTTTTTTGCTCTCCCCAAGTCTCTGCCCGTGCCCTGCACTTACCTGCATCCCAAACGGGCCACGTGGGAACTCCTGGGAGGGGTGGGGAAAGGTGGGCAGGGCCAGCCAGGAGTGGGATTTGGGGGGGGGGGAGGTCTCCAAACTACACAGAATCTTAGCTAGGGGCTCTCCCGAACCCAGTGCAAACCCCCAGCAGCCCAACCCCTGCAAGACCCCACAGTCCTTGTCTCTGCAAAACCTACTTCCTTTCAGTACAGAGGATGTTACCTAGTTTGAAACTTCTTCAAGAAAATGAAGAAGCTCAACCCCTCTCCCTTCCAGCACTGATAGTGTTACCTAGTTGGGTAATGAAACGTCTTCATGGAAACCACCAGTCTCACCCTCACAGTTCAATCTAGAGCTGCAAATATTGATATGCTTAAATGTCTACAGGATATTTACTAGTGACTATCCAATGTGTAGGATGCTTCAAAGATTTTCTTTCCCAATTGCAAACATGTTTAAAATTAATGCTTTATATTGCGACATTTTTTTAAAAAAAAAAGATTGAGCGTGCGATTAAGCGAGGCTTATATAATGGTTACTATATGCGTAGTACATCATCATAAACTCTAATGGCAATGATCAGTCTGGGAGTAATTGTTTTGCCTATACTCCAAACAGTGTCATGCATGCTCAGAAAGATATTAAAAATCCCTAAAATATGCAGAAGTTTTTTTTTTTTAAAAAAAAATGAAACAAAATGAAAGGATTGGCAGACGCCAACTCTACTTCTACTTTATCCTCCAGGAATTTTGCAAAGATAACATATAAAGATTTAACCAGATCATTGGCAACTTCCTCCGGTATTCATGAAGACTAAAGAAAATACAATAGTGGTGGATTCTAACATGAATGTGTGACCACGATCTAATGACTTTGGAAAACAAGGCAAATGCAGTAATAACTGGATATACGAGAGAATAGAATTATGAGGAATTATGGTTTCCAAATCATGTCTTACAGCAGTTCCATTTTATTTTATGTTGATCAGATGCCATATTGAGTAGTGTGTGCAGTTCTTCGTGATGCTCTGATGTTGTTCCCAGGATCTCTTAAAGCAACTCTCCCAATTTCACTGCCCAAAGTTTTCCAGATATTAGGTTTCTTATTCTCCATGATCTCCTACCCTTACCTCCCTCCCCCTTCCCTTCCCTTCCCTTCCCTTCCTTCCTTCCTTCCTTCCTTCCTTCCTTCCTTCCTTCCTTCCTTCCTTCCTTCCTTCCTTCCTTCCTTCTGTCCTGTAGAATAACCAAGTTGGAAGGGACCTTTTATTTATTTATTTATTTTATTTATTTGTCAATTGTTTACGAGATAATAAGTAAAAGTGTATACATAATTATGAATACATGAAATGAGTACATATAAGAAAAATGAAAGAAAAATAAAAGAAACAATAGGACAGGGACGGTAGGCACGTTGAAGTGCGCTTTATGCATCGCCCCTACAGACCTCTTAGGAAAGGGGTGAGGTCAATAGTAGACAGTCTAAGGTTAAAGTTTTGGGGGTTTGGGGAAGAAACCACAGAGTCAGGTAGAGGATTCCAGACATTGACCGCTCTGTTATTGCTGAAGTCGTATTTCCTGCAATCAAGCTTGGTGCGGTTAACCTTGAGTTTGTATCTGTTGTGTGCTCTTGTGTTGTTATGGTTGAAGCTGAAGTATTCATTGACAGGTAGGACATTGCAATGTATGATTTTATATACCTTGGAGGTCCTCTAATCCAATCCCCCGCTCAAGCAGGAAACCCTACACCATTTCAGAAAAATAATCCTCCGATTTCTTCTTAAAGACCTCCAGTGTTGGAGCCCTCTCAAATATTGGAACTCTACTATCACGTTACTCCTAGTTCTTCTTTTTGCTAGACTAGACATACCCAATACCAGCAACCGTTCTTCACATGTTTTAACCTTCAGCCCCCTAATCATCTTTTCTCTGCACTCTTTCCAGAGTTTCAATATTTGTTTTTTTTTATATTGGGGTGACCAATAGCTGGATGCAATATTCTAAGTGTGGTCTTATTAAGGCATTCTTAAGTGGTACTAACACTTCATGTGATCTTGATTTTACCTGTGTTTCCCTCCCTCCTGCTTAAGAAGACAATAATATTTTGGCTTAACAAAATCCAATGTAATATTTTGACTTAAGAAGACCTGACGTTGACCTTTAGTCATTGGGAGAATTTCAGAAAAGCAGTTTTAAAATCTCCCTACGTTCACATCCCACCTGTCTTCCCTAGGAGAAATTAGTCCCTTCCCAGACATGGATGTTTGCTTTTTGTGTGTGTATTTGCTTTCTTTCTAAAAAGTTGACTTGAGGCAGCCTTCTTCAGACAATCTAGGGAACACCCCTGAGTGAATCAATGTTGAAAAAAAACTAATACTGAACGGGGCATGAGTGATCTGCTCTGTGGGAGCAGAGACAAAATTATGTTTGCTTAGGGGGGAACTCTTTAGGGATGGAGGATTGATATTTCATGATTGATGAGTTGGCACTTGGAAGCCGAGTCATCAATTCCCTTAAGTGAATGGCCTTGACAGCATCAAGATAACTTTTCCCTCGTGCTTAAAATCAGAGATAACCTTCCGATTTTTCAGCGCCCTCACCAGTTTAGGTAAAAAAAACAACCCACTTAAATCAAACAGAGGAAGAAAGTTGAAGAATCTGTTGATGGATGGTCTACCATCTTCAGGGAAGAGCAGGAAGATGTGCTACAACAATGAAGCATGCAAGAAAAGGTTGGCCACACGTGTTTCATCACTTCTGCTGTTTTCAGTTGGTTGGCCAATATCTTCATCAGGTAACTGGACAGGAAATGGTGTTACTCTGCCTAATTTCTCTGCCCTGGCTTTCTTCCTTGTTGGGTCGATGGCATCTTCAGTGCACTGATGATGTTACCTAGTTTGGTAAGGAAAGATCTCCAATTAGAGACAAACAACCTACTCTCTAATAAACAATTTGGTTTCAGGAAAGAACTATCCTGTAATCTGCAACTCTTACACTGCAGAAACATATGGGCTACACAACTCAATCAGGGCAAAACAATAGACACAATCTACATAGACTTCTGTAAAGACTTTGATTCAGTGGTACATGAAAAACTACTCCTAAAACTAAAATCTTATGGTATCTCTGGACACCTGCATAACTGGATAGAAGCATTTCTGTCAAACAGACAACAAATGGTCAAAATTGGGAACGTTCTATCAAATTCTGTACCTGTCAACAGTGGTGTCCCTCGAGGCAGTGTTTTAGGACCAACTCTCTTCATACTCTACATAAATGACCTCTGTGATCTTATCAAGAGCAACTGCATTCTCTTCGCTGATGATGTAAAGCTATTCAACACCACAGACAATACTACTACCCTCCAAAAGACCTTGACTATGTATCAGAATGGTCAATCAAATGGCAACTTCAAATCTCAACAAACAAATGCTCTGTCTTACAAATTGGCAAAAAAAAAAAAAAAAAACCAGAAAATAAAATACGGGCTGAATAGTCAAGACCTTGTTGAGGATCCAAACTCTCACAAGGACCTTGGAATACTCATCTCTAATGACCTAAGTGCTAGAGCCCACTGTAACTACATAGCCAAAAAGGCATTAAGAGTTGTTAACCTAATCCTACGTAGCTTCTTCTCTGGTAACATCGCACTACTAACTAGAGCATAGAAAACATTTGCTAGACCTATACTTGAATACAGCTCATCAGTCTGGAACCCATATCATGTATCTGATATTAACACAATTGAGAAAGTCCAGAAATATTTCACAAGAAGAATTCTTCACTCCTCTACCCGTTGCAGAATACCTTATGCCACCAGACTTGAAATTCTAGACCTAGAAAACCTAGAACTATGCCACCTTCGGTCAAAATCAAGTTCACCATGGAAACAGAAACAAAACAAACAACTACCATTCCTAGATGTACTAATCAACAAAAAAAAAAAAGATGGCACACTAGGACACAACGTATACCAGAAGAAAACACACACTAACTGCTACCTCAACGCCCAATCCCACCACCACCCAGCACAGTTAAACTCTGTGGCCAAAACACTAATTGCCAGAACCAAACACCTGGCAGACAAGACACACATTAAGACTGAACTATGCACCCTGACTAAGGTACTGACAGCCAACAGCTTCCACAAAAGCAAAATCACCGGCTTGATCCACAAAAACACACTGAGACATAATAGAGACCCAAAAGATGAACAGACCTATGGAACAGCTGTCCTGTCCTACATAAGAGGTACTACAGACAAAATTAGTAAGATACTGCACAGACATCACATCAAGACTGCCTTCAAAATAACTGATTCTTATACCTGTATCTTGTAAGCGATTGACACATCAAATAAATAAAACAAAATAAAATAAAATCTACAGGGAAACAGCCAAATTTAGAGAGCACCAAAAATCTCACAGTTCAACGCTCGGATACAGATATTTTCTTCTATCAGTACTTCTTGTTCTTTATTAGATTTTATTTATTTATTACATTTATTTTCTGCCACGTATAGAAACCCCAGCCACAGAATCACTCTGGGAAGCTTACAGAGTTGAAAAATGACCAAACCATATTTAGATGATTTTGTGTGTGTGTATATGTGTATATATACACATACATACATATATACGTGTGTGTGTGTGTGTGTGTGTGTGTGTGTGTGTGTGTTTTCTTAAGTTTTCACAGGTACTTACATGTATGGTATTCAGCTTTGTTGGGTATTTTCTCACGTCATTATAGTTGTACTCTTAAAGTTGTAGCAGAAGAACACAATACAGAAGCCTGATGATGGCAGATGAGATTCTGCTGAAACGTTGCTATATATATATATATATATATTTCTGTTTCATGTTCTTTATTTTCCCCCTCTCTCTGTCTCTCTCTCTCTCTCTCCCTCCCTCTCTCTCTTCTCTCTCCATGTAACATCCTGTCTAATATTAGAAAAAGGATATCATCTTCCCTCTCTGTTTTCTCTTTTCAAGGGTAAACATCTTCAGATCCTTCAGTCTCTCTTCAGATTATTTAATTATTCCCTAATCCTCATTGTTACCCTTCTTAACACCCATTGTCTTGTTGAGAACAAACTAGGAGACATCCAAAAATAATGATAATATTTTTTTTAAAAAAATATTTAGAATAAAAAATAAAAAAAGTAATTTATCATTATAAAGAAACAGAACTAGAAAGATGATTGATGGTTTAGTAAAGATGATAGATAGATAGATGATAGATAGATAGATAGATAGATAGATAGATAGATAGATAGATAGATGACAAAGGGGAGAAGGAGGTAGAAGAGGAGGAGGAGGAGGAAGAGAGGCAAGGGAAAGGAGGAAAGGAAAGGGAAAGAGAAGGAATAAAAGAGTAATTCGAAACCTTTTTATAAAAAAATGAAATAGTTCATTCTATAGCTCAATTATACACATTTAATCTGAAGGAAATAAATTATTTTCCTAACCATATTCAACCCCCCCTCCTACTCCGCCCCCCCTCCAGAAGCAGGGGGTGGTAATTCAGTGCTTATTCCACTGGAGCACTGCAAAATGTCCAGCTTTATTACACTGCGCGCAAAAGAACAGGAGTCAATTTACGCTATAATTTTGATTTAGGTGCCTGTTTCTGCCTATTTGTCAAAAGCATAAAATAGTTACTGGCTACTGGCTCTAAGGCATTTTTCCTTTAAGGGGGGAGAAAAAGCAAAATAAAATAAAACACGCCCTCCTCAGAATGAGTTAAGAGTCAAAGAGATGAAAAGGGAAATAGTGGAAGGTGCAGGAAAGCAAAGATTAAGGAGTTTTATTCCCCTTCCACTTGCCAAAGTGAAATGGATTTTTTTTTTTTTGCCATCACTGCCTGCCTACCTACCTACCTACCTACCTACCTAGCTGTCTTCTCTTTCTCCCTCTCCCTCTCTCCTGTAATTTTCTATCTATTGTATCGATCTATAGCTATATCTGTCTGTGTATCTATCATCAATCTATATTATTATCTACAGTATATCTCTACCCCTTCCTTCCTTCCTCCCTCCCTCCCTTCTTTCTTTCTTTCTTTCTTTCTTTCTTTCTTTCTTTCTTTCTTTCTTTCTTTCTTTCTTTCTTTCTTTCTTTCTTTCTTTCTTTCTTTTTTTTCCGTTTTTTCATTGGCATTAACGAGACACCAAGGTTTTATTTATTTATTTATTTATTTGCAAATAAAAAAAATGTATTCTGCTTTTCTTGTTTGCAGCTTAAGTCACCCATTGGCACAAGTTGCCCATGGGGCTGCAATAGAACGGCAGCAGCAGCAATAAGAACCATAAAGGTAACCCCCGTCTTCCAACCACGCATAGGTGCAGAATTTCCATTGCTAAGCAAGATAGTTGGTGTGTGTGTATGTGTATGTGTGTGTATGTGTGTATTCAAAGTAATAAAAGAGAGTCCAAGGCCATTTACTATAAGGAAAATACAAAAACAGAAAAGATTTCTTCATCCCTAGATTAGAAAAAAAAAAGCCAATAGAAGACAAGGTGACTAGTGTTTATTTTCCTGAAACACAAACATGATTTTTAACAAAACCCCAAAGCAGCATTTATGGGAAAAAGAAGGAGGAGGAGGAGGGGAGGAGGAGGAGGGGGAAGGAGGAGGAGGAGGAGAAGGAGGAGGAGGAAGAAGAGGAGGAGGAGGAGGAGGAGGAAGTGAAGAATATACTTTATTTATCTATGATCATCCATTAATGGCAGAGATTAGTGTTGGAATTCATCCTTGAAATGTATTTTTATACAACAACTACACTAGTAGTCAGCCAGTAGATGGCAGTGTTTAAAAGTGTGGATCTATGGTATATACCTGGGTCTCCAACCTTTTGGACCTCAGGGACCACCAAACTCCTAATTTTAGATCCCAGGGACCACTAACCGGTTCTGTGGGCATGGCCTAATTTGTGGGTGTGGCTTGGTGGTCGTGTGACTGGCTTGTATGTCAATATTATAAATATTTATATAAATATAAATTTTTTTCTATAAAAAGCAGCAACTTTTACCCCAAATCAGGCAAAACAGCCAGGCAGATTGAGTTGCTCACAACATCACAGATTCATTCAGAAATCTATCTATCTGCCATTGGCTAGCTCAATCTGTCACATAAAATTTGCTAGCAAGCTAACTCACAAAATTTACTCACATCACACCATGTATGTAAATATTGAACTTTTTTTTAATTAAAAAAGCAATTTTTACCCAAAATCAGGCAAAGCAGGCAGACTGAGTTGCTCCCAGAATCATTCAGTGATCTATCTATCTGCCATCGGCTAGCTCAGTCTCTCAAATTTGCTTACCGTGAGTCTGCACTGAATTTGCTTGCAAGCAAACCTTCACTCCTAAGGGAAGCAGAGCTGAAGATCTAAAGACTAACTAGAAAGCAAGAAATCCAACCATTTCCTGCTTCCTAGCTAATTTAAATCTCCCGGCACAGCAGAACAGATGATGGTCATAAAAAGGAAAAATATCAATTTTAGCAGGCAACTTTGCCGGGTAAGGAGTGAGTGGGTGGGGAGTGGATTCCTGAGGGCTATGTGGGCGGCGCAGCCTTGTGTTTCTGCACAGCCTGGATTAATTGCTTTGGGGTGGGTGCTCTGGGGGTGAGATTTCTCTGCGGCCCACCAAAATTTTCTCAAGGCCCACCAATGGGCCGTGGCACACTGGTTGGTGACCGCTGGTATATACATTAGTCTAGGCTCTTTTGTTCTAAGTAGAGTTTCTGGTTTCTTTTTACAGTTGAAACAGTTGAGCAGTAAAGCACATGGTGACTGTACTCTTTGCTTGCTTTGTGGTTCTATATATATAAACAGAATTTCTAACAATTGGGGATGCTTGGAAAATTTAATCTCTGGGGGACTGAAGTGATCTGGACTTCCTACCTGACAGCAAAGATCAGAGCTTTTCTGTTTAATGCAACACGAATTTGTAATCACCTAAAACTTATCTGCAAATATCTAAAGCTTGAGCAGACTTCTTGGTTTTCCAAAGCAAAATGTGGTTCATTTGGAGAGAGTAAGCAATGTTTAGAGGTAAGCACTGTGAAAAACAATATGCTTACTTAAACCATGTACTTAAACCAGAATCTTCATGTCAACCTGCTTTAATTTGTTTTGTTTATAAATCTTGTTAAAGTTGAACTGGTCTATGATGGAAGCACAGGGCAATATATAGAAAAATGATAGGAGTTGCTGTTAGATTGGCAAGATCCCTTGAGATGGAATGATGTATAGAAGAATAGAATAATAGGGTTGGAAGGGACTTTGGAAAGTCTTCTAGTCCAATCCCTTTACCATGGCAGGAGATCCTATACTATTCTGACCTTTCTTTGGGCTTGATTGGATGTATAAACATGATTATAGAAAGAATAACAGAGTAACAAATAGAATAACCAAGTTGGAAGGGATCTTGGAGACCTTCTAGTCCAACACCCTGCAGGAGACTCTATGCCATTTCATACAAATGTCTGTCCAATCTCCTCTTTAAAATCTCCAGTGATGGAGCACCCATAACTTCACTGTCAGGAAATTTCTCCTTAGTTCTAAGTTGCTTCATTCCTTCCTAAGTTTCCATCCATTGCTTCTTGTCCTGCCTTCAAGGGCTTTGGAGAATAAGTTGTCCCACTCTTCTTTGTGGCAGCCCCTCAAAACACCGCTATGATGTCATCCTTAGTCATTTTTTTTCACTAAACAATTGATTATTATTGCTTATTGACTATTGAAGTTTTCAAGCAAAATTAATCCCCACTGATATAAACATCAGTTTGGTGAGTAATGTACTTACTTGAAAGCCAATAGATTTAGTTGCAGGCTACACTTGATCTGTCTCTCTTATTCTGTATATTTCAGACACAGATTTGATTGTTTATTCTGGTTTCTAATACAACATCATAACTTTTCGTACTTCAACCAACATCAAAGGTTTCTTTTAAAAAAACAACTACTGATAAGTCCATACTTCAAAGGCATTTGTCCCTTTTATTTCATCCTGGAAGGAAAATCAACCATGCACTTCTCCAGCTTTCATCTTAAGTGCCTCCCTCTTAAAATAAAACCCAACTGAAAAAATCTCAGCTTTTTCTAAAGTCATTGAACAAATGCAATCAAATTTTGGGTTGTGTCATCTGGAACATATCGCTGCATTAAACATACTCTCAGAACCAGCTGTGTGATTGATGCTACCAGAAATGGTGGTGTTTGGGACCAGTTGGTCAAAAAGACCTTGACTATGTATCAGAATGGTAAAACAAATAGCAACTTCAAATCTCAACAAATAAATGCTCCGTCTTACATATTGGCAAAAAAAAATCATAAAATAAAATACAAGCTGAATAGTCAAGAGCTTGTTGATGATCCAAACTCTGTCAAGGACCTTGGGGTACTCATCTCAAATGACCTAAGTGCTAGAGTCCACTGTAACTACATAGCCAAGAAAGCATTAAGAGTTGTTAACCTAATCTTACATAGTTCTTTCTCTGGTAATATTACACTAATAACTAGAGCATACAAAACATTAGCTAGACCAATACTCAAATGCAGCTCATCAGTCTGGAATCCACATTACGTATCTGATATTAACACAGTTGAGAAAGTCCAGAAATATTTCACAAGAAGAGTTCTCCACTCCTCTACTCATTGCAGAATACCTTATGCCACCAGATTTGAAATTCTAAACCCAGAAAACCTAGAACTATGCCTCCTTCGGTCCGATCTAAGTATAGTATATAAAATCATACATTGCAATGTCCTACCTGTCAATGAATACTTCAGCTTCAACCATAACAGCACAAGAGCACACAATAGATACAAACTCACCAAACTTGATTGCAGGAAATACAACTTCAGTAACAGAGTGGTCAATGTCTGGAATCCTCTACCGGACTCTGTGGTTTCTTTCCCAAACCCCAAAAACTTTAACCTTAGACTGTCTACTATTGACCTCACCCCTTTCCTAAGAGGTCTGTAGGGGGAGTGCATAAGCGCACCAACGTGCCTACCATCCCTGTCCTATTGTTTCCTTTATATATATATATATTATTTTTCTTATATGTATCCATGTATTCATAACTATGTTTTTACTTATACCTATTATCTTGTAAGCAGTTGACAAAATAAATAAAAATAAATGGTTCCTGAAGTCAAATTTCCTACATGAGATCTTCAAGCTAGTGACAGTCTAGCTTGAGCTCTAGCTCTAGGAATCAATTGTCCAGGAGGTCTGTGATCTTCTGGTTCATTTTCCTGAATACGTCTGTTGGCATCTAATTGGCAATTGCCCCACCAACTTATTTCTCAATGTGTTCCAACATTCTTAGTGTTTCTCAACTTGGGCACCTTGAAGGTGTGTGAACTTCAACTCCCAGAATTCCCTAGCCAGAGTTCTTTTTAACTTTAATGGATTTCAACTTCCAGAACGCTGGTTGGAGAATTCTGGGATTTGAAGTCCATACATCCTGAAACAGCCAATAAGTATTGAGAAATACTATCTAGAGTTTTGCCTCAAAGGATTCCTTTCTCTTTCTCCTTTTCTTTCTCTTTCTCTGTCTTTGTCTCTCCATTTTTCTCTTTCTTTCCCTTTCTCTCTTTCTCTCTCTTTTCCTCTTTGTGAAGGATGTGTGTTTGTGTTTATTTTCATAGTCATAATGTACACTGAAGATGATATTTAATTTTGTTGTATGAGGTGCAATGACAATAAAGTAAACTAAACTAAATTAAACTCTCTTTCCCTTTCTCTCTCTCTTCTGTCTCTAGTTTTCTCTTTCTTTCTCTATCTTTCTCTCCCCCTTTTTTGTCTCTCCTTTTTTGTCTCTCTTTTTCTCTTTCTTTCTTTCTTCCTCTCTCTTTCTCTCTCTCTTTCCCTTTCTCTTTTTGGATCCCTTTTCCTCTTTCTCTCGCCCTTTCTCTTTCCCCCCTCTTTCTCTTCCTTTTTTCCTTTCCCTTTCTCTTGCTTTCTCTCTCTTTCCCTTTTTCTTTCTTTCTTTTTCTGTCTCTTTCCCTTCCCCCCCTCTCTCTTACTTTCTCTCTTTCTCTTTCCTTTAGATCTCTCTCTCCATTTTTTCATCTCTCTCTCTTTTTCTCTCTCTCTCTTAATTTTCCACCACCTGTTTTTGGAAAAATGTCACACAGCAAGCAGGGTGTCAGTTGCTGCTTCAAATCAATAAATAAATCATTGTCCCCAGTGATCCTTGGGGCTGTTATTTTATTCTTCAAATCTCTAACAGAGAGAAGTGGCAAAGAAGTGACTTGTTGTGGTGCTGGAGAAATGTGACATGTTTCCCCATTGTTAATAATAAAAGTGCCATTAGAAATGCTCCCAAGTAACTGCTTGTGACATCAGCATTATTAAATGGTAATCAAGAAAGCAGCATTGCCAGATAAACATTTAGCATTAATGACCACAGACAGTTGGTGAGCAGAGATGAACAAAGACTTCACATCACAACTAGAGAGGTGAGAACAATTCTGCTTTTCTCTACCTTCAACCCAAGGGCAAGGAGCTGTTGTGAAAATAATGGGATCATTTCTTTTTTTTCTTTCCACACAAAGACATATCATTATTATTATTAGAATTCACTGCAGAAGCAGGCAGATAGTTAGTCAGAACTTGTCATTTCTGTCCACCTATGGAGACTTTCCCAAGAAAACTGGACTATTGTTTAAGGACATTATTCATTGTGGTCAGCCAGATGTTCACACTGGATTTGGCATTTTTGGCCACCTACTGAGTCCATCCCAAGGACCTGGGATAGACAGATGTTGACTTTTGTGGTGTGAATGATATTGCCGCAGGATGGAAGCTGTTCCAAGCCAAGCTGCCTTCTGCAATTGACCAATTGGCAACTTTGTCAATGCTGATGGTGTTCAAGTGGTGATCCAGTTGTTTTAGGACTGCACCTAAAGTGCCTATTACAATTGGTATGACCTTAGTTTGCTTCTGCCATAGTCACCCTACATCTTTGTTTGTAACTGTTACCTTCTTCTGTTCTTTTTCTTCTGTTCTTCTATTCTCCAGGTACTGCCATGTCCATGATACAAACCTTTTGGATGTTATTATTATTATCGACAAGAGCATGGTGGCTCAGCATTAAGACACTGAACTGGCAAGCTGACAGCCTAGGTTCGAGGCCCAAACACCATATGACAGGGTGACTTCCTGTTATGTCCTGAGGACTCAAGGAGTTCTCACTCAGGTCCACTCACTTTGTGTGGCCGTTATTCCCCCATTCCCCATTGGTTGGTTCTCCCCAGCAGCCAGCTATAAAAGCAGGCTGCGGGGTCCAACTGGTGCTGATTGCTGTGAGCCAGTTCCAGGCTTGGCAAGCACGGTCAGCCCTTTATTTGTAAATAAAGTACTGTTGCACTCATGCTCTGGTTCAGCCTCTCATTGCTCAAACTTAACACTGGCGACGAGGATGGGATGGCTACCAGAAGCACCTTGCAACCGCTGAGTCACTAGCCACCGATCTACAGCCCAGAGAGAGCGATCGCTGGCGACAGGAAACGCTGATCCGCAGCCATAGAGAGCGGTCAGCTAGCGAAACGAGCGATCAAAAAGAGCAAACGCAGATCCGCAGCCAGAGAAAGCGGTCTGAGTCAAATAGTTAGAAGCGCCTGTGGCAGCCGCTTGTTAGCCCCGCTACGGGAAAGTGAAGCGCTGCAGCCGCAGCCGCTCTGCACTTGGCGCGAAATTCAAACGGGTGTCATTTGAATTTTGAGCCAGTAGGAATCACAGTACAGCGCTGTAGAGAGTCACTAACGCCCACTTTTTTTGGCACGAATCAAGACACCTCCAACGGCTAGCAGCCAACGTGGTAACCCAGAGAGAGAGAGAAAGAGAGGGTAGCAAAAAACCTCTCCAGAGCTGATATCACTAGTACTCACGAGCGTTCGTAGTCCCAGAGAGATTTTTTCCGCAGGTAGCCCAGCCGTTCCAGCACCATGAGTTCCAATCCAGTATTCCCGGCGTTTAAACCAGACGAAGAGAAGTGTGAATCGTATAAGAACCGTTTCAATCATTACATCGATGCGGTCGGCCTGTCGGATGCGGGAGAGCATCGGAAAAATCCTATTTCCTAATCTACTGCGGAGCCACCGTTTACGATACCGCTGCAGCACTCGTGGCGCCGAGAGAATTGAAAACGTTCCGTGGTCTGAGTTGCTTGAGATCCTCACAAACCACTACGCCCCAGGCCTTCACAAATCGCCAGGAGGTTCACGTTCCGAATGAGGAAGCAATCAAGTAAGGAGACCATCAACCAATATATGGCCGCCCTCAGAACAGCAGCCCTGCACTGCGGGTTTGGAACATACCTGGAAGACATGCTCCTCGATCAATTAGTTTGTGGGGTCAAGGATCTCAACCTACAGAGGCGACTGCTAGCTAAAAAGACCTCAACCTCGCAAGCGGTAGAGGAGGCCCTAGCAGCCGAGCTAGCAACGAACTCAGCCACCGAAATTCAGGGCCCAAGCGCCAAGCTAGCAGCGTTCCCAGTCCATTCGAAGAGGTGGAAGCGGAGGAAGGCCACAACGATGAGAACGATGTCCATCGCCTTACCAATGACAGACGGTCGCAGGTAGGGCCAAACAAGAATACACCGGTCCACCCAAGCACATCACCCTGTGCCTAGCCTGTGGGGATCACATCAAAGGGCCACCTGCAAGTTTAAAGGAGCCGTTTGCAACAACTGCCATAAGAGGGGGCACATTGCGAGAGTCTGCCAAGCCCCCAAAGCGCTGCACAAAGACCCCCGTCCTCGCACTCGGGACCACAGAGGCAGTATTAAACTGTCGCACGCACCGCCTTGCCAGGCGTACTTGTCACTCTGTTAGTAAAATTTCTCTCTCCGTTTCCCTAGAAGGTAAACCGTGTACACATGGAGGTTGACACAGGGTCAGCGCTCTCAATAATCTCGTGGAACACCCTCAAGAGACTCCACCCCAGCCTATCTACTACCCGGCTTCAGAGATGCCAGTTCGGTCTGAAGGACTACCAGGGAAGGCCATTCCCGTGATCGCAGAGGCAAGTTCTTTGTCAGTTTTAGAGCTTTTAAAGGCCACCTACCTCTAGTGGTAGTTAACGGCAATCACCCACCTTATTGGGGCTCAATTGGTTTCCCCACCTCGGCCTAGGGTTAACAGGAGTCCATGCTGTCTCAACCTCAGACACTGACTCCTTATTCGCTGAACTACGCAGATGTGTTCAGCGAGGAGCTGAGGTGTTATAATGGAACCCCATCTCGTTCACCGTTGACCCCCAGGCAGTCCCAATCAGATTAAAACCACGTAGAGTTCCATTTCCTATTCGACCAAAACTAGACGCTGAATTGGATAAACTACTAAAACAAGGGGTCATTGAGCCAACAGATTTCGCCAAGTGGGAGACGCCCATTGTCACACCCTCAAAAAGATGGTAGCCTGAGAATCTGCTCGGACTACAAGACAACAATCAATAAATATTTACAAGTTAGCGCCTACCCCGTGCTCCGTCATTCAGCACTTATTGCACACATTCGAACCGGCAGTATTTTTGCTAAATTGGACATGTCTCAAGCATATCAACAGTTCCCTGTTGATAACCAAACAGCGGAACTTCAGACCATCGTCACTCACAGGGTGCCTTCCGATGCAAGTGTCTCCACCAATTTGGCGTAAGTGTTGCCCGGTATTTTTCAATCCCTCATGGAGCGGATTTTACAGGGCCTCCCTGGTGTAGTACCCTACTTGACGACATCTTGGTCTCGGCCAGGGACAGACCCCAACTCTTCCAGAGAGTGCGAGCAGTGTTAGAGAGGTTCAGACAGCATGGCCTCAAGTTAAAAAAAAAGAAAAATGCGCCATTGCCACTAGACAGGTAGACTTTCTGGGTTATAAAATTGACGCTCTGGCATTCACCCCTGGAGTCCAAGGTCAGGCGATCCACGAAGCTCCCACACCGACCTCCAAAACGGAGCTACAAGCTTTCTTGGGGCTCCTAAACTTTTATGCATCCTTTTTGCCCCATTAAGCCTCAGTAGCCAACCCCTACACAGATTACTAGACAAAAAGTCACCGTGGCACTGGGGGCACAAAGAAGACCAGGCGTTTAACGCCGTCAAATCACTACTTACGCCAGAGGCAGTGCTCATACAATTGACCCCAACCTTCCTTTAGTACTGGCAGCAGACGCATCCCCTTTTGGAATTGGGGCGGTCCTTAGTCACCGACTCGCCAATGGCGCCGAGGCCCCCATCGCCTTTTCTCCAGGACGCTCTGCCACGGAGCGAAATTACAGCCAAATAGACAAGGAAGCCCTAGCAGCTGTTGCAGCCGTGAAAAAGTTTCACGAATTCCTTTTGGCCACTTCTTCGAACTGGTCACCGACCATAAGCCCCTCCTGGGCCTACTGGCCGGCGACAAACAGACACCTCAAGTCCTCTCCCCTCGGATGACAAGATGGACACTTTTCCTAGCGGCCTACTCATACAAACTTATCCACCGCCCGGGCAAAACCCTATCCCACGCTGACGCTCAGTTGCTGCCCCTTACCCGCTCCGGCTGAAGACCCAGCTCCTGTCAATGCCATTTTTGAAATCACCCAGTTGGACCTACCCATCACCGCCCTTGACATATGCCGCCAAAACCAAGGCAGACCAAACGCCGCCCAGGTGCTCGACTGGGTGAGGAGGGGGTGGCCGGGAGGCAATGTTGATAACAAATTTGCACCCTTTAAGACTCGCATGCAGGAGCTGTCCAGTTTGCAGGTTGTCTTCTGTGGGGCACTCGAGTGGTCATTCCGACCTCGCTGCGTGCACTCCGAGTCCTGGAAGCGTTGCACGAGGGACACCCCGGCATTGTGAGAATGAAGGCATTGGCACGCAGCTACGTGTGGTGGCGGGTCTAGACGAGGACATTGTCAATTGGGTAAGTTCCTGCAGCATTTGCCAGGAATCCCGTCCTGCTCCCCCATCGCCACCCCTACCAGATGGGAGAGCGCCAGCGCCCTGGTCTAGAATCCATATCGATCTGGCCGGCCCCGTGCATGGAAAGATGTTCCTAGTGGTCGTGGACGCTTATTCCAAGTGGATAGACGTGGCGCAGCTATCCACGACCACCACACTAGCAATCACCAACGTGTTAACGCGCCTGTTCGTTACACATGGACTACCCGACTCCTTGGTCTCCGATAATGGCCCACAGTTCGCATCAGTAGAATTCAGCCGTTTTGCAGCCAACCTAGGCATTCGCCACATTTTCACAGCCCCATTTCACCCTGCCAGTAATGGGTTGGCTGAAAGGGCCGTCAGGACCACCAAAGAGGCCCTCGCTAGGTTTGGCAGAGATGACTGGCACCACAAACTCTCACGGTTCCTGATGAGCCAGCACTCAACCCCCTGTACAGTCACCAATAAGTCACCTGCGGAACTTCTGATGGGCCGGCGCCTGAGGACTGTATTAGATAGACTGCACCCACAATACTGCCCTGACTCTCCCCTCGCTTCCACTTCGGGGTTAGACATTTTGTGTTACAGGAGCCGATATTCGCAAGGAATTTCGCTGGGGACCCACTTTGGATTCCGGGCAAGGTCATCGCCGTCACCGGGCCGAGATCGTATAGAGTAAGGCTGGAGGATGGTCGCGTCTGGAGGAGACACATAGACCAACTCAGAAGGCGCGCCTCAGCAACCTCGCAAACAAGAATCCAGAGTCTCCAGTCGAAGGGGAACCGTCTCATCCGCCACCCAGCCACACCGCACCCAGTGACCAGTCTCGCCCAGCGGTCGTTCCAGTCAGCCCAAACTCGGACGACAGTGCCCAGAGAGTTGACCAACCGGATCCAACCCTCGAGAGCTTGACCCCAGAAACCAACCCGGTGGTTTCCGAGGATGCCCAGTCCAGAGAGAGTGTTGGCGACACTATGCCAGCTCAACCGTCACAGACTGATACCGAACAGTCAGACAATGTTCCCGAGTTGCGCCGCTCCGGCGCCAACACAAACCCCCATCTACCTCAAGGACTATGCGTGTTCGCATCTGGGGGAAGGGGTGTTATGTCCTGAGGACTCAAGGAGTTCTCACTCAGGTCCACTCACTTTGTGTGGGCGTTATTCCCCCATTCCCCATTGGTTGAGTTCTCCCCAGCAGCCAGCTATAAAAGCAGGCTGCGGGGTCCAACTGGTGCTGATTGCTGTGAGCCAGTTCCAGGCTTGGCAAGCACGGTCAGCCCTTTATTTGTAAATAAAGTACTGTTGCACTCATGCTCTGGTTCAGCCTCTCATTGCTCAAACTTAACACTTCCTGTACTCACCCCAGCTCCTGCCAACCTAGCAGTTTGAAAGCAATCAAATGCGAGTAGATAAATAGGTACCACTTTGGAAAGGAAACAGTGTGCATGTCAGGATTCCGGCAGTTACTCCAGCTAAATCATGAGCCTCGAGCCACACTCCCAAAACTAAAAAAGATTTATTTGAAGGAAACATTCTATGTCCGGCATTTACCTGGGCATAGCCAACTCTGACATATGTAATTCACTGTCACCCTTGATCCTGCTTTCCACTCCACCCCTCTGGGTGTATCATCCAATCATGCTCTCCAATTAGATTTTTTCCGCTGGCAGAAGCTTCAGCCATCTAATCAGTCTTTGAAGAAAATATGAATGGAATGTACTTTTGATTCCACATTGCCGCCTCCTCTTTAAAACTCCCCCCCTTCTTTCTGTTGTTAACTATAAACGTGTATACAAAATGTTTTATGAGTTGACAGTGCATACATTTCAGCATACAGTCATTCTGGCCATATGAACACGGAAGTATCTTTGAACAACATTGGCTCCTTTCGCCAGAGACAGAGATGAGCACGGGTCCCTGGAGTCAGATATGATTGGACAGGGGAAACCTTTTATCTTTATCTTTTTTATTAATTATTGCAACTAAGTTGATTAAATGCCTGGAGACTAAATATATGAAGAATGGTTGCAGGAATTGGGTATGGTTATGGACCTGAGGAGACATGATAGCAGCATTTCAGTATCTGAGGGGCTGTCACAAAGAAGAAGGGCTCTACTTATTTTCCAAAGCACCAGAAAGCAGGAAAAAGAAACAATGGATAGAAGCTAGTCAAGGAGAGAAGCAACCTGGAATTAAGGAGATGTTCCTAAAAGTGAGGAAAATTAACCAGTGGAACAGCTTGTCACCAGAAGTTGTGGGTGCTCCAACACTGGAGGTTTTAAAGAAGTGACTGGACAGCTACTTGTCTGAAATTATATATGGTCTCCTGGTTGAGCAACAGATCGGGCTACAAGACCTCCAAGGTCCCTTCCAACTTTGTTACTCTTACTCTTACTCTTACTGAGAACAATTAACCAATGGAAGCCTCCAGAAGTTGTAGGTGCTTCATCACTGGAAGTTTTTAAGAAGAGACGGGACAGCCACTTTATTAAAGTTTGTTGCAGAAAAGCAAATCCAGAAAGGACACACAAATAACTGATTCAGCAGGATTCATTAACTTCTTTATATACATAATAACACATGAAGTAAATTTATGATACCAACAGCAGATTCTTCCAACGTGGTAGAAGTTACAGGCAAAACACAAACAGAGGAGAGAACAATTTCAGTTTTGATTCAGAGTTGCAGACCAGACTTACAGCTTCAGAGCTCAGAACTTAATACAGAGCCACACTCAGGGTCCTTCCAGTTTCAGTTTCTAAACACTCCTTGTTGGCTGACTTTGTTACCATGCCTCTGCCAGTTCATGAATATTCTGACACGCTTGTCTCAAATTGTAGAGTGTCTCCTGCTTGGGGGTTGGACTAGATAAAAGACCTCTAAGGACCCTTCCAGCTCGATTCTGATTGAAACTCTATCCTTTTTGTTAGTTCATAATTATTGCATAAGTTGAGAACATGCATTGATTCAGTCACCCATCTTAACCAGGTTAACACTAACTGCTTCACTAACCCAGAATAACCAGTTCTATGAATGCAGCAAAGTATTGATTCCATCCATTTATCTACAAATAAATAAATCCATCAATTTATTCTACAAATGTGCTAATGTCTGCTGCACATTAGCAGAACATATAACAGTCCCTGGCAGACCTTCAAATGAGGCAGCAGACTGGAGGATTCTTTAAAAAAAAAGTTTTATTATTTTTTTAGATAAACACAACATAAAAACATCAAGCCATCTTCCACTTATATACATACAGTGTGTCAGTTGGATTACAAATTGTTTTGTGCATCCACTTTATAATTAATATATATGTTCTCATATTATCTAACGAATATTCCTAAATGCACTAATATCATTGTTAACCCATCATTTGACTATACTATTATTCGTTCATGTTATGCAAGATAATCCATATTTTAATTGATTTATTTTATGACAATTCATATTATCATCCCAAATCCATCCCATAATTATATTATGATTATGATAAAGATAATACATCTTTATATATTCTTTATATTCTAAAGTTCTAGATATTTCATTACCATATTTTATTGTCTAACCATTGATAAAATAAATCCCAAATCTTATAAAATTGTTTATCTTCTCGTTCTCTAATTTCAAATATCAATCTACTCATTTCAGCACATTCCATTATTTTCTTAATAACTTCTTCCTGCATTGGTATTTTCTCATTTTTCCAGTGAAATACAATCCTAGTGACTGTTAGTACATTTACAGTCAAATATTTCAATTCCTTACTGTATATTTCAGGTAAAATTCCCAATAAAAACAATTCTGGTTTCAAGTCTATGTGTTTTTTTTGTCATTTTTTCCAACCATGTGTGGGTTTTAGTCCAACATCTTTTAGCATCCGCACGCGTCCACCACATATGGTAATATGAGCCAGGTATCTGATGACATTTCCAACATTTTTCAGATTTGTTCTTGAACATTCTTGCTATTCTTGTTGGGGGTAGGTGCCACCTGTAAAACATCTTATACAAGTTTTCTTTATATGCTGTTGACATTGTCATTTTATAATTTTGAGACCACAATTTTTGCCATTTCTCTAAATCAATCCCATATCCAAAATTCTTCCCTGAAGCAATCATTGTTTCTTTAACTTGTTCTTCTTCTAGCTTAATTTCTAATAAATATTCATACAATTTTTTAATCACCTTTTCATCAGAACCTGTCAAGATCTTATCTAAATCAGTCAATTAATCAAAGAAACCTTCTGTTTTGGAATCATTATTATATCTAGAGCGTATTTGCACATATGAAAACCAATTTATCTTTATACCTTGTTCCTCTAGTTTTTGCATAGATTTAAGTTCACCCTTTTCATTCAATATTTCACCATATCTAACTGTTTGTTCCTTTTTATATGTTATAGGATAAGAAAATGCTTCAATAGTTGATAGCCAGACTGGAATTTTCAAATAACATTGCCTTATAGTCTTCTCCCAATTTAACCACAAAGCCTCCCGTATATAATGTCTTCTAAAATACCCCTGTGTTTTAGTTCCCTTGTATCATAAGAAGGCATGCCACCCCAGCAACAAATCATGTCCTTCTAATGTCAACAATCTAGTATTTCTTAATGTTATCCATTCCTTAACCCACATCAGATTTGTAGCTTGATAGTATAACGCCCAATTAGGCAGGCCAAATCCTCCTCTTATTCTAGCTTCTTGCAGGACTTTTAGTTTTATTCTCGCTTTCTTACCCTGCCATATATATTTCAACACAATTTTATTTAAATCTTCAAAGTAATCTTTCCCTAGCCTAATTGGAATAGTTTGAAACAAGTATAAAATTCTGGGTAATATATTCATCTTGATTGTTGATATTCTCCCTATTAATGATAATTGTAAGTTATCCCATTTCGCCAAATCTGTCACTATCTGTTGCTTGAGTTTAATATAATTATTCTCTTTGAGTGTGCTACATCTTGCTGTCAAATGTATCCCCAAATACTTGATCTTATTTGTGACCAGAATTTTCAAAACATCCGCCAATTCTTCCTTTTGTCTTAATAACATATTCTTTGTCAAAATCTTTGTTTTATCTTTATTTATTTTCAAACCAGCTACCTTTCCATATACCTCTATCTTTTCTATCAGTTTTGGTGCTGTTTCTAATGGATATTCTAAAATGAAAACCAGATCATCTGCAAATGCTTGCAGTTTAAATTCTTCCTTTTTAATTTTCATCCCTTTTATATCCTTTTCTTCTCTAATGTTTCTATTTAGCACTTCCAAAGTTAGCACAAACAACAGAGGTGACAGTGGGCAGCCTTGTCTTGTTCCTTTTCTTATGGCAATAGGATCCATCAGTTCTCCCTCTATCATTACCTTTGCTGTTTGCTTATGATATATAGCTTCTATTGCATGGATAATTTTTTTTTACCAAAGCCCATCTGCTCCAACTGTAATAACATAAATCACCAATTCACATTGTCAAAGGCCTTCTGTGCATCTAAGAATATCAAAGCCATTTGTTTTTCAGGATGTGCCGCATAATATTCCAAAATATCCAAAATTATTCTCATATTATCTTTAATTTGTCTCTTTGGCAGAAATCCATTTTGATCAGGGTGAATAAAGTTATTTAAGTATTTGTTGAGTCTTTCTGCCAATATTGAAGCAAAAATTTTGTAATCTGAGTTTAATAGGGAAATAGGTCTATAGTTCTTGATTTGTAGTGGGTTGGCGTCTTCCTTTGGGACAAGTGTAATATGAGCTTCTGACCATGATTTGGGTATCCTCTTCTTTGACATAATTTCATTCATAAATTCTAACAATGGGAGATTCAATGATTCTTGTAATGTCTTATAAAATTCTGCTGGAAGTCCATCTGGACCTAGTGCCTTTCCATTATTTTACTTCTTAAGTGCTTCAGTGAACTCCATCATTGTTATATTACTGTGTGGTATAGTCTAGTTTATTATCTACTATTCCATTGAAGTCTCCCATCATACAGATATTAACATAGTCCAGTTCAATTATTTTCATATGTAATTTTCTATAAAATTCTTCTTGATTTTTATTCGGAGCATAGATTGCTATCAGGAGTGTTTTCATATTATTGTCCATTATTTCCACCATTAAAAGTCTTCCATCATCATCCGTATGGATCAATTTCTCTAGAATAGTATCTTTACTGTATAAGACCACTCCTCTTTTTTTACATTGTGTCAAAGAAGTAAATATTTTCCCTAGCTTTGGCTGTATCAATAGTTGTTCATATTGCTTTTTAATATGTACTTCTTGTAGGCAGATTATATCAAATTTTAATTTATCTAATTTATGGAAAGTTTTCCTTCTTTTAACAGCTGAGTTAAGTCCATTTATATTAATTGTAATCAATTTTTTCTCTTCCATGATTATACTTTATAAGTAGGTTTTGCAGCCTTAGTAGATCTTGGTTCTCGTTGTTCTCTAGCTTCCACCTTTCTGCCTACTGCACCTTCTTCTTTTTCAATCGCTGCTTCACAATCCTCTTGGAATTCGATTAATGACATTTGTTTTTCTGTCTCCTCCTCTTTCCCTCCAAAGTATTCTGTATAAAATAATTCAGCTTTCTCAATTGAGTCTATTCTGTGTCTTTGTTCCTGCCCTGTAAACATTAAACATTCTGGTATCAACCATCTATAATTCACCTCTTTTTGAGCAGTATTTTAGTCCAAGAATTGATGCTCTTTTCTCATCCATCTCTCTCACTCTTCTGGGTACTTGTTTCAAAACCACAATCTCCTTATCTTTGTATTTCAGTGTTTTCTCTCTTGCCACCTGTAATATTTGTATTTTAATAGCTTTCTTTGTAAATCTAATGTGAACTTCTCTTGGCAAACTATTTTTCATTGCATATCTTGTGAAAACTCAAAAAACCTCATCTATTCCATCCATCATCTTCTCTTTAGTTATTTCCAGTGCCTCAGCCAAGATTTCTATCATTATCTCTGCCAAATTTTGTCCCTTTTCTTCCTCTATGTTTTGGAATCTAAGATAAAATTCTGATCTGTCCATCTCCCATCCCAGCATCTCAGTTGTATCTTGCTTAACCATGGTTAATCTGCCATCAATATATCCAATCTTCTTATCTCTTTGTTTATCTTCTTCTTCAATTTTTTGGAATCTTTCATCATACTTCATCATCATTTGTAGAATATTGTCCACCTTTTCATCAGTTTTTCCTGTTCTTTGTTCAATGTTCTCTGTTCTCTTTTCAACATTCTCTGTTCTTGCTTGTATGTTTTGAATTCCTTGCATTATCATCTGCAGCATCACCTTTCCCTGTTCTTTTTCTTGTTGTAACATTGTCTGTATTGAGCGTTGTCCTCCAGATGGTGAAGAGGAAGAAGTAGGAATTGAGGAACCAGCTGCTGTTAGTTTCCTGCTCATTTCAAATAGTTCAAAATCTTCAGGTTCTTCTAGACCTTAATCCACTCGTGTAATGACCAGTTGTAATTCCAAGTAAAAATAGTGGAGAAAAAAGGAAAGCAAAATAAAAGAAAAGTTTCTTCAGGTTCTTGTACACCTTAGTCCAATCAACTGGTTAAATAGCAAGACACCCCCCCCCCCAAAAAAAAGAAAAAACCATAAAAAGGAAAAATTGCTAAGTATTGTAGGTGGCAAAAAATGAAGTTCTTCAGGTACTTCAACACCTTAATCCAGTTAAAAGGTCTTGAGTATAAAAAGGGAAAAAAATAGCCACAGAAAAAACCAATATAGGAGATAAATAAAAAGATGGGAATAAGCACTTGCAGGGAGAATATCTGCAAACTGTGTGATTTGAGGCTGAAACATATGAAGAACAGTGTTGTAGTTCACCATCAGCAGATGTGGATGACAAAGAGCGAGGACTCGGAGGGCGAGGACTCAGATGAGGGGCCTGCGTGTGATGTAGGGATGGGGCCAGGACCAGCCAGGAGTGGAGTGCTGCCTTTGGAGATTGTGGAGGCTGGCAGCCCTGATGAAGAGGTCACTGAGGAGCCTGTGCCCAGTGCGCGTGCACGCAGGGCTGCTTGAAGGAAAGAGCAGCTGCAGCAGCACAGGCGACTCAGGAGTAAGGCTGCAAGATGATGGCCCCTCCCTCAGAAGATAAAAGCCAGCTGAGAAACTGGAGTTCTTTGCAGGAAGCAAAGAAGTTTTTGCTCTCAAGCCTTGTGGACGTTCGGAATATCTTGGTTGATGTCTGGAGACTCTTTGTGTTTGAACTATTTCTTGGCAAGTTTATCTAATGTTCTTGCACCACCTTGGCAAGGCTCATTCTTACCAGAGACAATTAGTTTGAAACAGCCTTTTAACCTTGAAGGGACAGAATTTGTAAAGAATCATTAAAAGGCTTTGCTGTTACCTCCATGTCATGTTTATGACAATACAGTCAAATAAGCGAGAAGAGTCCCTTTATTATCTCCAGTTTTGCCCTCCAATGTCCAGGTTACCTTTGTCTAGAGAAAAACTCTCCCAGGAATAGTCTTTAAGTGGAGGAAATTCAGTCCAAAAGCAAAGTACATACACACTGTAACTAAAAATCCAAACAAACCACGCTGCAGTAATTAACTTGACAGGGCAGGAGAAGGAATTGCAGACTTGAAAGCACAGCCAAACACACACAGTTGGGAAGATGCCAGGAACCCAGATAAGCCTCGATGATACCAGATAATTCACGATTTGCTCCCAACAACTTACTGCGTGCAGCTTCCCTTTTTAAACACTGTGTTCCCAGCTGCAGCTAATGAAGCGAATCAGGGCCCTTTCCTCCCCCATAAGCCATGCAACTCACATTGCTCCCTTCTCCATTCCTCTCTGTGCGCCCTAGGATGAAGAGGGGGGTGGGCTTGGGTCTTCCTCTGAATTTCCTCTCCCTTGTTCCACCTCTTCTCTGCTCTGCCTAGCCAGACTTTGCCCTTTCCCAGTTTCCTCCACAGCCAATGGAGCCTCCTACTCCCTGCCAGCTGCTCAGCCTCCCCTTCTGAATCAGATACCAACAGGGGCTTGACAATATGTTTTAATCTCCAGTCCCTTAATCATCTATATTGCTCTTCTCAACATTCTTTCTAAAGCTTCAACCTCTTTTTTTTTAATATTGTGGGGAACCAAATCAATATATAAACAGATAAACTTCTTGGCAGAAGAAGATCCATCTTCCCTTGAACAAGTGATGGAGCCCCAGTGACTGAAATCAGCATCTGGAAGAAAAGTAGAGTTAGTTCAGGAAGGTTTACGAACCCTCGTAAACATCTCATTTTGGAATGCAAATTGGTCTTGCCTTCTTGTTATTGTTTTTCTTTCCAGGATCTGGAAAAAGAAAAAGAAAATCTGTACCAATCACTTGGCACCGTTGCCAACTTGCTGATCGTTTTAATTAGAACAAAGCTGATTAGAGTGTTTCTTTGCTCACACCATCTATTAAAGTCTTATCAATTCTGTAATTGCGAGCTACAAGCGAAGGCCTGGCTTCCCCAGTTTCACTAAGAGGTGTTTCCTGCTTAGCTTGACAAGATGAGTCCATCTGTTTTCCCTTTCCTATCCATCCAAAATAAACAGAAGGGGGTAAAAGGGAGGGGGCAGGGGAAGCCTTGACTTCCAACTCTTTTTATCCCAGTAAAAGATCATAACATGGCAGCCTCTTCCCATTCTCCTGCCTCAGTTTTCCATTGTAGGAAGTTAGCACCCACCCTTCTCCTAGGAAAATGAAATATCATAAGAAATATTAGAAAGGCGGAATATTTCCCCTAAAAGGGAAGTAGAAACACAGAGAGGCAGAAGCTCACTACCTCACCTTTATTAATGGGTGGGCCCTTAAGGCCTGGGCCTTCATAATAAAAACAACCACTTCACCAATGCATGGCACAACATAGGAGAACAAACCCATCAGGACTGGATTCAGCAGTCCGTTTGCATTTAAAAGACACAGGCCATTCCTTTGAAGGCAACGAAGTCCACATTTTGGACAGAGAGGACCTCTGGTTTGAAAGAGGGGTCAAAGAGGCCATCTATGTCCCAATTGAACAGCCCTCCCTCAACAGAGGGGGAGGGATACAACATTATCTATCTCCAGTCTACAACAGGGTCCTTTCAACAGTTCCAAGATGGTGCCACACCCATTTGCACTACCCAGGTGACCCTGAGGACCCAGATAAACCTCCAAGTGGCCTCAATGACCCTCTAAAAGGATGCAAATGACCAGCTGTCTGCAAGGAATATCAATCCTTCCATTTCCCACTCATCCAGAAGCTTCTTGGATGAGAAGTAAAACGTCCTCAAAGAAAAAACGAGAAAGACTCTTTCTCTTTTATAGAAAGCTTTTCATAAGATTCTGCTCTTTTTAAGGTATGCATTACCCGCCTGTCCTTTCTAGAGCAGGGTATTCACACACTTAGCTTTGCTAGGGAGGGAGAATGGCTTTCTTTGTACACATCTAAAGGATCTATCTGCAGAAGAGGAGGAAAAGGAAAGAGGGAGGGAGGGAGAGGGAGACAGACAGACAGAGAGAAAGAGAGAGGAAAGGCGCCCTTGACAAATGCTCTTTGAAAAGCCCCTTAAAATGATGTCAGCAGCTTGAATCTTACAACTCTTTGTTTTAAACACAAAGGGATGACACAGTTCTGGAGGCCTTTAATCACACCACCTGAATCACGCACACCAAGTAGGCTTACTCACAACCGTAAAGTACCACTTGACACTGATTTGCATAATAGATAATTTTACTTGCATCCATCGCATGTGGGTGTATTTCCCCCCCAATAACATTCAGCGAGAAATACATAGAGAGGCTTTAAAACTCCCTAGGATGAGTCCACAGCCAGGAGCTACAGGAAAGAGGGATATATACTGTATAGTTTTTGCAAGATATATATCAGGAGGTAGGATGCTTCCAAAGGAATACTAAAGTCCTTGAAAATTTGAGATAAGGATGTCAGAAGTTGCTACCAGCGGAGCAGTGGTGGAATTCAAAAAAAATTACTACTGGTTCTGTGGGCGTGGCTTGGTGGGTGTGCCTTGGCTTGGTGGGTGTGGCTTGGTGGGAGTGGCAAAATATCAATTCCCTCCCCACCCCACTAACCTGCTTTCCAGCTCTGTTTTCCTGTGCAGGGCAACCAAAGAAGACCCAGCCAATCAGCTGGGACTTGGGAGGCAGAGAATAGTGGGGGTTGGCTAGGCCAGTCAGAGGTGGTACTTGCTGGTTTACAAAGGTTTACAAAGCTGACACTCTGTGTGTGGCATTTACGTGGTGCAAGAACTTAAGTGATCAATCAGGTGAGGATACCCAAACTTATTGGTAGCCTCACACTGCAATGTGCGGGGAGATACTAACAGATTAAGAGTTGGAAGAGACCTTGTAGATCATCTAGTCCACCCAACCACCTAAGGAGACCCTACACCACTGATGATATGCTACCGATTTATCCCAGCTCGGCCAAACCGGTAGCAAAAATTGGTACCGATTAAGCCAAACCGGTAGTAAAAAAAGCCTCCAACGATCAGCTGAGAGAAGGAAAACAATCCTCCGATTATCAGCTGAGTGGAGAAAGAAGAGAAAAGTGCAAGATCTGCTCTCCCACCCATCCCTGTTCTTTTCTCTTCTTTATTCTTTCAGCTGATTGGTTCCTCAGGCCTCAGCTGGTGTGTGGAAAGCTGCATGTGCGCATTAAGTGCGCGTGTGTTAGGCGCGTGCGCCTGCATGCACGATCACTGAACTGGTAGTGGAACAGGTGGGATACCCCTGCTGCCCTACCATTTCTGACAGATCTGTCCAGTCTCTTCCAGTGATGAAGCTCCCGCAACTTCTGAAATACTTCTGAAATATTTTGCTGTTACTAAGATTGTTGGACAAGCTGGTAAAAGAACAGCCAGGGAAGTGATTGAAGCCTGGGAAACGGATCTCTCATCAGTCAACAGAGGTGCTGATTTACCATCGTATTATCATGCATTTAGGAGGTGAGGGCTTGGCAACTCTAGCAAATAACTGGCCAATGACTTAATAACCATCCATCAACACCCCAATCAATATCTAAAAAGCAGCATACAATATATACCGTACTATGCTCTTCAAAGCAGATCAACTGTGAAAACTTCTAGCAGTTCTGATTTATGGAGTTTACATGCAATATATTTTGGAACTGCTAGGTTGGAAAAGGTTGGTGTTATTTACATAAAGAATTTGCCAACTAAGCTGAGTCAATACCGTGATTATTTATTTTTAAATTATTAATTTATTTTTATCCCACCTTTATTATTTTCATAAATAACTCAAGGCTGTGATGACCCCGGAGTATAACACAAACATAACGAAATCCAAAACATAAATAAATGTCCTTTAATGCCATCAACTTGGCCCCACTGTTCAATAATTGTCAGTTGGAGATAAAACATACTCAAAAATAGTCTTCAAAATAAAACAATATAGTCCAAACTTAATGAGCAGACAGAGGTGAAATAAAAAAAAACTCAAACAAACTACAATGAAGGAAATTCCACAATGGACCAGATTAAATAATTACCAACTTCAAGGAGATAACAAGGCACAGTTTGTTGGAAGGATGCTAACAAAGATAACTTCAGCCCAAAATAAAACACACTTTGCTTCTGCAAAGCTGTGTTGTAACCATCTCTCTTTTATACTATTATCTCCAGCTGCAACTAATGAGGGGGATCATGGCCGCTTCCTCTCTTGTAAGCCAAGTTATTTCCTTCTCCGTTCCTCCCTACATGTCCTAGGATGAAGAGGGGATGGGCCTGTTTTTTCCTTTGACTGCCCAGCCGGCCTCTTCCCCAGCCTCCTCCATAACCTCTGAAGTCACACCTCCACTCCTTGTTGGCTGTTCCTCCTCTCCCTCAGAATCCAACTCTACTAAGAGCATGACAAAGGGAGTAAGCATATCTAATTCTCTTTTCTCCTCCTATTTGCCCCACAACAACAACTCTGTGAAGAGGTAGGGCTGGGAGAGAGAGAGATGGCCAGCTAGCTTTCATGCCTAAGATGGAACTAGAACTCACAGTCTTCTGGTGATTGGCCCAAAGTCATCCAGCCTGTTTTCATGCCTAAGGCAGGACTATAACTCAGTGTCTCCTGGTGATTGGCTCAAAGTCACCCAGCTGGCTTTCATGCCTAAGGTAGAACTAGAACTCACAGTCTCCTGGTGATTGACCCAAAGTCTCACAGCTGGCTTTCATGCCTAAGATGGGACGTGAACTCCCAGTCTCCTAGTGATTGACCCAAAGTCATCAAGCCAGGCTTCATGCCCATGGCAGAACTAGAACTCACCATCTCCTGGTGATTGGCTCAAAGTCACCCAGCTGGCTTTCATGCCTAAGGTGGAACTAGAACTCACAGTCTCCTGGTGACTGGCCCCAAGTCAACCAGCTTGTTTTCATGCCTAAGGCAGGACTATAACTCACAGTCTCCTGGTGATTGACCCAAAGTCACCCAGTTGGCTTTCATGACTAAGATGGGACTAGAACTCACTGTCTCCTAGTGATTAGCCAAAAGTCTCACAGCTGGCTTTCATGGCTAAGGCAGGACTAGAACTCACAGTCTCCTAATGATTGACCCAAAGTCAGCAAGCCAGCCTTCATGCCCATGGCAGAACTAGAACTCACTGTCTCCTGGTGATTGGCTCAAAGTCACCCATCTGGCTTTCATGCCTAAGGTGGAACTAGAACTCACAGTCTCCTGGTGATTGCCCCAAGTCACCCAGTTGGCTTTCATGCCTAAGATGGGACTAGAACTCACTGTCTCCTAGTGATTGGCCAAAATTCTCACAGCTGGCTTTCATGGCTAAGGCAGGACTAGAACTCACAGTCTCCTAATGATTGACCCAAAGTCAGCAAGCCAGCCTTCATGCCCATGGCAGAACTAGAACTCACTGTCTCCTGGTGATTGGCTCAAAGTCACCCAGCTGGCTTTCATGCCTAAGGTGGAACTAGAACTCACAGTCTCCTGGTGACTGGCCCCAAGTCAACCAGATTGTTTTCATGCCGAAGGCAGGACTATAACTCACTGTCTCCTGGTGATTGGCTCAGTCATACAGCTGGCTTTCATGCTTAAAGCAGGACTAGACTCCTTGTGATTGGCTCAGAGTCACTCAGCCTGTTTTCATGTCTAAGAAGGGACTAGAACTTACCGTCTCCTGTTTTCTAGTCTTGATGCCTTAACCACGAGACCAAACTGGCATTTCCTACATGACTTTGATCCAGATTATCAATGAAAATCTCCATCCCTTCGTGTTCCCTGATTAGGTTCACCTCAAGGAGGCTGCCTTAGTGCATTCTGCAGTTGGATGAAGGAATGAGAATGAGAATGGGGACACTAAAGAAGACACATGAGTTTAGGGTATGTAGTCAAAGAGGACAAGAATGGTTCTGAAATCAGAGCACAAAGCAAGCGGACCATGAAGCAAATGATAGAAGTGTTAAATGACACGAAGTGTTAAACTTTATAATGCCTTTGTCAGGGTTCCGAGTAATAGATCCATCTCAAGCAAAACTCCAAGGCAAGTAGATACATCAAAGAATAGCTTTATTGGAAATGTCACATTCGCACATATCTGATGAAACCTGACTCTGAAAGGTCCTGCAGTTTTTCACCTAATTAAAAGTAAAAGTTTTTTTTTCACTTTCTCAAAACTATCAGTTACATGGTCCAATCAAGGTGCTGTCTGATAGTTTGGTGACATCACTCCTTCTTCCTATGACCAGGTTTGAGAATGTCTTTGGTTCCCAAGAGAAAGTATTTTACTTTGACTACACAACCACCACTATCTCTAATCCCCACTGCCTATTCCTCAGCTCCAGTGTGGCAACACTGAAGCTTCAAGATTACTTCAGCTAGGCCAGCTTCAGGGTTGACAGCCTTGGTTAGACCACACTTGGAATATTGGATCCAGTTTTGGTTGCCCTGAAATGAAAGAAAAAAAAAAAGATGTTGAGACTCTAGAAAGAGTGCAGAGAAGAACAACAAAGATGATTAGGGGACTGAAGTCTGTAACGTATGAAGAAAGGTTGCAGGAATTGGGTATGTCTAGTTTAATGAAGAAAAGGACTAGGGGTGACATGATAGAAGTCTTCCAATATTTGAGAAGCTCTTACAAAGATGAGAGGGTCAAACTATTTTCCAAAGCACCAAAATGCAAGATAACAAGCGATGAATGGAAACTAATCAAGAAGAGAAGCAATCTAGAACCCTTGAGAAATTTCCTGACAGTGAGAACAATTAATCAGTGGAACAACTTGCTTCCGAAGTTGTGGGTGGCCCAACACTGAAGGTTTTTAAGAAGATATTGGACAACCATTTGTCTGAAATGGTATAGGTGTCCATCTTCAAAGAGTATTCAAGCTGCTTTCACTTTGACTGCTTCACAGCTTGCCCATAGACCAGGGGAGAAAGGGACGGAGAGATTTGAATGTGCATTCCAGACGTAAACAATAAACTGTCTCATGGGAACTAAGGATATTCCAGCAGTGGTCTGCCAGAGTTGTGGAGGTTTTTCCATAACAACACCTGGACACCTAATTGGACAATGTGACCTGCGCTAATAAAGGGGAGGGAGAATTCCGTACTTTATCCCAAAGGTGGTTTCTTTCAAGGGGCAACTAGACTTTCTGGTTTTTCTTTGAAAACATTTGAAAGCTGAAGAAAAAAAGGAAGAAAGCTGAAGAAGCTTCTTGGATGAGAAGCGAAATGTCTTCGAAGAAAAAAAAGAAAGTCCAGTGGCCTCTTGAAAAAAGCACCTTTGGGACAACCGTGACTGAGAATCTCCATAGGTATTCTGTACTTTAATTATATTGAATTGCCCAGGAATTAGCCAGAGCTGGTTTTGCTTTTATTCTGTGCTGAAATGATGCACTCAATAAAGTTTTGCATCAAGAGATTGGATCATCTCAAAAATGCTTGCTTGGTTGGGTTCATCAGTTGGAACCTTGACAATAAGGTCAATTCGGGTGATTGCTGGAATCCTGACATCCTCTTTGAGCAAAGGGTTGGATTAGAAGATCTCCAAGGTCTCTTCCAACTCTGTTATTCTGTTATTCACCTTGGCCCTGTATACAAGGAAGGAGCTAACCCATCAGTACCTTAAACATAATCTGAACTTATTGAATTCATTCTCAGTAAAGCTTTCAGATGTGTGCAACCACTGTGAGCATGCATACTTTAGGTATAAGAACCCAAAGAGCCTTCAGTTCACATTAGTTGGAGGAATCAAATAATTTTCCTACCCAGAGTGAGAGACATGGATTCTGTTACAGGCCAACTGTTCCAGAATGCTGTCTACTGAAGTCCAGTACATCCATCCTGCAATTCATGCGTGTGGGCGCATTGCAGTGCATTAAAGAACACAGAGAGAAACACAGTTGGTTGACTTGCCAAAGGGAGTAATACTTCAGTACAAGTTCCTGCTTATAGCTCAATTTGTAACCTTATCAAATATTTCAGAGTTTCCTCTCTCGGTCCCTCTTTTGACAGTGTTTTCCTAGCATCGTTAAGAAAATGCACTTTAGAAATTGTTGGTCTTTTTGTTTTTTAGCTGTGTTCTGTGATGGATGTCTTAAATGAAGCAGAAAGTTGCTAATGTTGAACCAATATTTTGTGGAATAGATCTTGGGATCTAGGAAATTACAAGCTCATCAGCAACAGTTCAGGCTGGAGATAACACTGAATATTTGAACAGAAAAGGCTGACTTGAAAGCCCTGCATTTGAGATGTAAAAATGCAATATCTCCTTTCTGGTCCTCTTATTATGTTGAGTTGACTTGAGTTAGCGAGCTGAATTGAGTTGTTGAGTTGAGTTAATGAATTGAGTTGAGTTGTTGAATTGAGTTGTTGAGTTGAGTTGTTGAGTTAAGATGAGTTGAGTTGAGTTGAATTGTTGAGTTGAGTTGAGTTGACTGTCCCTGTTCCAACATGTTCAGCTCTGCACCACAGCAGCCCTTCTTATTTTGTGGACAAAAACTCTTGCTGGAATTTATTTTATTTCTAATATTTTTAATGGCGTCCTTTTTTTACAACTTATAAAAAATAATGAAACAAAATATGGGAAGAAATGCACAGACACACAAATGCAAATATAGAACTCTGATATGAAAATTTTGTGAAATCAATTTTAGATGCATTTAGTGTCATTATATTAAAGGGGAAAAATAACCCCAAAATGGAAAAGGGGAGAAGATATTCAGATAGTTTTAGGCAGAATAAGGTTTTTTTAAAAAAAGCAATGTGTGATCTTCAACTTGAATGGGGTCCTGGCCTTTCCTGTATTTTAATGCCAATGCTTGGACAGAGATAGCTATACATAGCATGAACAATGCATGATAAAAAGATTAAAGTTATGATTATCATTTCATTATAAAGTATTCTTGAGGATGATACTTGCAGGAAAGAATAATATAATCAAATTTTCTTTAGGAAATAACATACTGAGAGGGAAGCCAGTTTGAACTGAGTCAGGAAAGCAGGAAATTATGAGTTCTAGTCTCGTTTTAGGCATGACTGTGGGCCAATCACTAAGGGATGAGGAGTTTTGTTATGCCCTAGGCATGGAAGTCGGCTTGGTGACTTTGGGCTAATCAGCCAGAGATGGTGAGTTCTAGTCCTGCATTAGGCACAAAAGTTAACTGAGTGACTTTGGGCTAATCAACCTGTTCTGACCTATGCCCTTTTCTAACAAATCAAACACAATCCAAAAGGAACAAAAACCTTGTAATGTTTTTACAAAATAATTAGTTGTGATAAACACAAGCCTTGCCAAACTGTGCAAGGCTTGCCAAAAAATAACAGACAAGAAATAATTTGCAAAATAAGAATCTTCAAATACAAACTCAGGATACTGGAATGTCCATGAGGCTGGAGTTTCAAAATGTCTTTGCCTTCTGCAAAGTACGTTCATTCACAGCTGGCTTTTATCTTCTTGAAGGAGGGGTCATTAAATTGCAGCCTTACTCCTGAGTCACCTGTGCTGTTGTAACTGCTCTTTCCTATGAACAATCTTGGACGCACGCACACTTGACACAGGCTCCTCGGGAACCTCCTCATCACTGCTGCCAGCCCCCACAATCCCTGAAGGCAGCAGTCTACTCCCTATTGGTCCTAGTCCCTCATCTTAGCCCTTGGTCTCCTCAACTGTCTGCACCTGCTGCTGGCTAACCATAACACAACTGGAGATGGTGAGTTCAAGTCCTGCCTTAGGCATGAAAGTTAACTGAGTGACTTTAGGCCAACCAGCCAGAAATGGTGAGTTCTAGTCCTGCCTTAGGCACAAAAGTTAATTGAGTGACTTTGAGCTAATCAGCTGGAGATGGTGAGTTTTAGTCCCACCTTAGGAAAGAAAGTTAACTGGGTATCCGTGGGCCAATCAGATGGAGATGGTGAGTTCTAGTTCCGCCTCAGGCAGAAAAGCTGGCTTGTGGGGACTTGGGCCTGTCCCTCTCTCTCTCGGCCCAACTTATCTTACAGAGTTGATGTTCTGGGGATTTACATTCCCAGTCTATTTATTCGATTATGAAAAGAGAGTGAATTGAAGAAAGGATCTTGTCTGGTTATCCTCCTGGATAAACTGGACAGAAACATGACCCAGTGAGCTAGTTTCACTTTATTGTAAGACTACATGAACAGAATTTTGCAAGTCAGAAAGTAGAAATCTTCCATGCTCACTTTTAACCACCTGATCCTACATAAGGCAGATCCTTCCTAACTTTCTTCCTTGACTATTAAGTCACTGGGGGCTCCTGCCTCCCTTCTCTAATGGTTTCCTAGGCAGCTTCCCTTCCCTTCCTCCCCCAAGGCCACCTACACATTCCATTACAGATGTCAATGGCACAGTTCAGAGACAGGAGAAAACAAAGACAGAATTAAAAGGGGGAAAAGATCATGAAAGCCCTGAGAATTTGAGTTTCATCCGTAAGAGGCAAGTTACATACAGAGAGACACGTCCAAAGATTCTGGCACTTTGATCAATCAATCAGAATAGAGCTAGAAAGGACCTTGGAGGTCTTCTAGTCCAGCCTCCTGCTCAAGCAGGAGAATCTATATCATTTCAGACAAGTGGCTGCTCCGTCTCTTCTTAAAAACCTCCACTGATGGAGCACCCACGAATTCTGAAGGCAACTCCTCACTATCAGGAAGTTTCTCCTAAATTCCAGGTTGCTTCTTTCCTTTGATTAATTTCCATCCATTGTATCTTCTCTTGCCTTCTGGTGCTTTGAAGAATAGGCTGACTCCCTCAGCCCCTCAAATACTGGAACACTGCTACCACTTTGATGGCGTGTTATAAATTGAGACTCAAGAAAGAGTGCAGAGAAGAGCAACCAAGATGATTAGGGGACTGGAGGCTAAAACATATGAAGAACGGTTGCAGGAGCTGGGCATGGCTAGTCTAGTAAAGAGAAGGACCAGGGGAGACAGGAGAGCGGTCTTCCAATATCCCAGAGGCTGCCACAAAGAAGAAGAGTGGGTCAAGCTGTTTTCCAAAGCACCTGAAGGCCAGACAAGGAGTAATGGATGGAAACTGAACAAGGAGAGATTCAACCTGGAAATAAGGAGAAACTTTCTGACAGTGAGAACGATCAACCAACGGAACAGAAGTTGCCTTCAGAAGTTGTGGGAGCTTCATCACTGGAGCCTTTCAAGAAGAGGCTGGGCTGCCATCTGTCAGAAATGGTGTAAGGTCTCCTGCTTGGGTGGGGAAGTATCAGACTAGATGACCTACAAGGTCCCTTCCAACTCTGTTAATCTCCGATTCTGTGATTGAAGGCCTAGCACGCTTCAAGGGATCTTAAAGTTTGGCTGACCTTCCTTAAGCTCAAGTCTGAAGAAACTCATTACTCTACATTTGTGGACTATGAACTGACGTCATTCTAATTAAAAGGAAGGGGAACGAGTAGCTATTTTCTCCTCTTGCTTCCAATGTGCCTGTGTTTACTCCTTTAAAAAGACCCTCCATTGTGTGCGTGGTGCAAATTAAAGGACAGGCAAGGCAAGATTGGATCTGCCGTGCCTTCCCTTTCTTAAATTGTTTCCATTTACGTCCTAGTTTGAAATACCATGAAAAGCACTGTTGTGTGTTTGAAAGCTTCTGCTTTTACATTCAATTCTTTGGGCCTGTAATCAGGGACTATTTTAAATATGGGGGGGGGAGGAATTGGGGGAACAAGCGTGCCTATGAATATGCTAATCAGCTAAACTTAATAGTTCCCATTTGTATTAATGCAAATTAGGTGAACGTACTGGCTGCCCAATATGTTTTGGGATATTTATGGAGAAACCCAGAAAACCGGAAGCTTCTGCATTTCCATCGCGGGAAATAAGCAAGCATTTTATCACACACACACACACACACACACACACACACCACTTGCAAAAGGCCCATTGGATTTTTAGCTGAATTTAATTTTCCCCACAACAGGCTTGCAACTAAAGGCAATATAAAGTTACAATTTGTTCCATGTCAAATAATAAAAATGGCCTTTAAATTTTTACATGAATTTGACCTTTTGAATTGGCTGTTCAATTAAAGCGCGGCTTGTAGGGAGGGAAAAAAAAAGAGAGAGAGAGATAAAGAACGAAGTATTAGCTCAGTCCTGAACGCAGGTGCTTAATGGAGAGGCATGTGGATGCTATCCATTTTGTATTTGTAATTATTATTGTTACGGAGGGGTGCTTTTTTTCTTTTTCTTTTAAAAAAGTCTTCAGGAAGGTCACGGCGTACAATTTAAGAAGTGTAAAATGAGGAAGTGAACTTCTAAAAGGAAAGCAAGATTTTTTTTTTTGCTGCACGATTTAAATGAGGGTAATTTGATATACGCAGATTTAGACACGGTACCTGATTACGACGTCTAAAATTACACTTTGGGGCTTTTGGTTTTGGGGTGCATTTTAAGGATCTTTCAAGGATAATTCAAAGGCAAGGTCTGATCCTGGACATTCAATTTTCTTTAAAAAGGCAATTATGCTCTCTTAAAATAGAGAAAGAATAGAATAGAATAGAATAGAATAGAATAGAATAGAATAGAATAGAATAGAATAGAATAGAATAGAATAGTTGGAAGGAACCTTGGAGGTCTGCTAGTCTAACCCGCTGCCTACACCACTGCCTACACCACTTCAGACAAATGGTTATCCAACCTCTTCTTAAAAACTTCCAGTGTTGGAGCATTTACAACTTCTGGAGGCAAGTTGTTCCACTGGTTAATTGTTCTAACCGTCGGGAAATTTCTCCTTAATTCTAAGTTGCTTCTCTCTGGAATGGTATAGGGCAGGGGTAGTCAAACTTTTTATACCTACCGTCCACTTTTGTATCTCTTTTAGTAGTAAAGTTTTCTCTAACCGCCCACTGGTTCCACAGTAATGGTGATTTATAAAGGAGGGGACAAAACCCCTACCGCCCACCATGAAAGCTGGAATGCCCACTAGTGGGCGGTAGGGACCCGGTTGACTACCACTGGTATAGGGTCTCCTGCTTGAATAGAAGTTGGACTAGATCGGGTGTCTTCAAACTTGACCGTTTTAAGACTTGTGGACTTCTACTCCCAGAATTCCTTCTCCAGTCATGTTAGCTCAGGAATTCTGGGAATTGAAGTCCACAAGTCTTAAACTTTCCAAGTTTGAAGACACTTGGACTAGAAGATCTCCAAGGTCCCTTCCAACCAGTGGCGTGAGATTCAGCTGGTTTAGACCGGTTCAAGAGAACCGGTAGTTCTGGCAATTAGTCGGCCCTATCCACCCATCCCTGCCCTAATCTGTCCTATATTTCTGTGTTTTGCAGCCCAGCTGATTCGCATACAGAGTGGATCAGCTGTTTTACTCACCGGGAGAGCAGCAGAAGACAACTTTTAGAGCTGAGAGTGTGCGGTTTCAAATTCTGTGCACACTCACACTCAGGGGGTTGGACTAGAAGTCCTCCAAGGTGCCTTCTGGCTCTATGATTCTATGTTCATGCAAATAGCCATGTTGCAGAGTCTTCACCTGCTTGAATGGAAGAATGAACAAGGACTTCCTCAATTCCAACCCACTGCTTGGCACAGGGAACTAAATGAAGAGGAATAACAGAATTACAGAGTTTGAAAGGACGTTGTAGGTCATCTAGTCCAACCCACTGCCCAAGCAGGAGACCCTACACCATCTCTGACAAATGGCAGTCCAATCTCTCCTTGAAAGGCTCCAATGGTGAAGCCCCCACAATTTTTGAAGGCAACTTCTGTTCCATTGGTTGATTGTCCTCACTGTCAGAAAATTTCTCCTTATTTCCAGGTTGAATCTCTCTCTGCTCAGTTTCCATCCATGATTCCTTGTCTGGTTTTCAGGTGCCTTGGAAAATAGCTTGACCCCTGCCTCCTCTCTGTGGCAGCCCCTCAAATATTGGAAGACTTCTATCCTGTCTCCCCTGGTCCTTCTCCTCACAAGACTAGCCATGCCCAGTTCCTGCAACTGTTCTTCATATGTTTTAGTCTCCAGTCCCCTCATCATCCTGGTTGTTCTTCTCTGCACTCTTTGTAGAGTCTTAACATCTTTTTTATACTGTGGTGAACAAAACTGGATGCAGGATTCTAGGTGTGGCCATACTAAGGCTTCATAGAGTGGTATTAGTACCTCACTTGATTTTGATTGTATCCCTCTGTTAATGTAGCTTAGGATTGCATTGGCTTTTTTGGCTGCTACCGCACACTCCTGACTCATATTTAACTGGTTGTCCACTAAGACTCCCAAATCTCTCTCACCGTTCCTGCTATTAAGCCTGGTTTCAGTTTAAGTTCTTCTAGTCCAACCCCTCCTCAAGCTATACCATTTCAGACAAGTGGCTGTCCAGTCTCTTCTTAAAGACCGCCAGTGCTGGAGCACCTACAACTTCTAGTGCCAAGCTGTTCCACTGGCTAATTGTCCTCACTGTTAGGAAGTTTCTCCTTAATTCCAGGTTGCTTCTCTCCTTTATTAGTTTCCATCCATTGTTTCTTTTCTTGCCTTCTGGTGCTTTGGAACGTCCCTTCTCACCCACCCAACCCCATTCAGCTCAAATATGTATTCCAGCAGTTTTAATCCATCATTTTGTCCCCTGCACTCTAGGACAGGAGCGAGCAGACTACAAGAATGTGTGTATTCTCCTTCCTGCCGCCATTTGAAAAGCGTCCTTCGGACTCCGAAATCACAAAGGCTCATCTTGCAAGGTGTGAGCACCTGGGCATGTGTGTGTGTGTGTGTGTGTGTGTGTGCATGTGTATGTGTGTAAGGTTGCACCAGAAGTGTCAGAGCAGCTCGGTGCCACCATTAGAATTCAGGGCGCTCCAAAGTAATTATAAAACAGCTGTAATGGAAAATTGGTAGTCAGACCCATTTTCCACCAACTAGAACACTGAATGGTCTCCCATTATGCTCCTAATTCTCATTAACTTCATTTGCATAGGAAACAATGAAGGAATGCCTAATGAGCTGCAGGCAGACGGCAGCAGATCAATACCTCATGAAGAAAAGGTTCAAGACCCTAATTGTAGGACAAGCTGAAAAGAAGAGACAGTGGGAGAGGAGAAATAAGGAGTGGTGGCACCAGCGAGAGATGCCACGCTGAACTGAAAACCTGCAGAACAGGGTGGACCTGAGAGTGTTTGGAGTGATGATTTATTGGGCGCATTTATTCTCAGATGATTTATTGGATGCATTCATTTCCCATCACATAATTTTAAACAATTGTACAATAGAGAGCCAGTTTGGGATAATGGTTAAAGTGACGGCCTACAAACTAGGAGGTGGTGAATTCTAGTCCCATCTCATTCTTGAAAGCCAGCTAGGTGACCTTGGACAATCTTCAGGAGTTGGAAATTTCTATTCCCACCTTAGCCATGAAACTGTCCCCATTTACCTGTATTTACTTCCTTTGTTCTTGTTTATACTTGTTATCTTATTTGACAAACAAACAAACAAAAAAGCCAGCTACATAATTTGGGGCTAATCTCCAGGAGATGGAGAATTCTAGTCCTCCTGCCTTAAGTATGAAAGTTGGCAGTGCAGAGAAGAGACTGAAACATATGAAGAACGGTTACAGGAACTGGGCTTGGCTAGTCTGGGGAAGAGAAGGACCAGGGAAGACAGGAGAGCAGACTTCCAATATTTGAGGGGCTGCCACAGAGAGGAAGGGGTGGCGGGAGGTCAAGCTACTTTCCAAGGCCCTTGAAGGCCAAAACAAGGAATAATGGATGGAAACTGAACAAGGAGAGATTTTACCTGGAAATAAGAAGAAACATTCTGACAATGAGAACAATCCACCCATGGAACAGAAGTTGCCTTCAGAAATTGTGGGAGCTTCATCCCTAGAGCTTTCAAGAAGAGACTGGACAGCCATCTGTCAGAAATGATGTAAGGTCTCCTGTTTGGTTGGGGAGTTGGACTAGAAGTTCCATTCCAACTAATCTAAATTTGGCTGGGTGACTTTGGCCAATCATCAAAAAATGGTGAGCCTAATCCTGCCTCAGCCATGAAAGACAGCTGAGTGACTTTGAGCCAATTACCAGGACGTGGAGAGTTCTAGTCCTGCCTTAGCCATGAAAGATGGCCAGGTGACTTTGAGCCAATCACCAGGAGAGTTGGTGAGTTCTAGTCCCACCTTAGACATAATAGGCCAGCTTGGTTGACTTTGGGCCAATCACCAGGAGACTGTGAGTTCTAGTCCTGCCTTAGCCATGAAAGCCAACTGGGTGATTCTGAGCCACTCATTCTCTCTTGGCCCAACTTGCCTCACAGGATTATTGTTGTGAGGAAAATAGGACGAGGAAGTTATGTTAGATACATTCGCTGCCATGAGCTATTTGTAAAAATAACAAAGCTGGGACATAAATAAATAAATGTCAATTTAAAAGGTTCAAAAGGCCCTCAGATACTTCCTTTTCATGATTTCACTAATTAATGCTAAAGTTTGGGCTCATTCGCTTTCCAATCTGTTCTATTTTAATCCCTCGCTTTCCTTTCTGATAATAAATATTACGAATGAGATTTATCAGGATCTCTTCATTTTGGGTTGAATTCTGCTGTTGCGAACTTGACAATAATGATCTTATTGGAAGTGAATTTGGGTAGGTCTGATTCAGCTTCCAAGCACTGGATTAAGTAATAAACCACAGGACTTCAGTTTTTAAGTCAATGTCTTCTGCCAACAATTTTAAAAAATGTCATCATTTATAATTAAAAGTATTAGACCCATCTTGTACTTCGTTTCTAATGTAATTTTCTGAGCCTTTCCCTCCCCTGTTAATGATAATTTTGAAGTTGTACTGTAGTGCTAATATTCCAAAGTGGGACGTCAACTTATTTTCCAAAGCACCAGAAGGCGAGACCAGAAACAATGGATGGAAACTCATCAAGGAGAGAATCAACTTGGAATTGAGGAGAAATTTCCTAACGCTGAAAAGAATCAACCAGTGGAACAGCTTACCTCCAGGAGTTATGGGTGCTCCAACATTGGAGATGTTAAAGAAAAGATTGGACAACCATTTGTCTGAAATGGTACAAATGCTTGAACAGGGGGTTGGACTAGAAGACCTTCAAGATCCCTTCCAGCTCTATTCCAATTGACTGACAAAACAGATGGCAGAAAAAGACCTATTGATCCATCGAGTCTGCCCTTTGAGTTGACGTTTTTGTTTCTAATTAATAAATATATTATTTTAAAATAATAAACAGAAGGATAGAGTCAAGACCACTTGAACTACTAGCAATTTCACCATTCCTGCTTTATCTTCTTCACTATGGAAATCATTTTTGCACCTGGTAATCTTTGTGAGCTGTCACCCATTTTGTTTACAAAATGTATTATATTCTTTCAAATTATTTGGCTTTCCTCTTGACAGCAGATTCTATGTACATATATAGACTGGGTGAAACCAGGTTTAATAGCAGGAACTGGGAGAAGGATTTTGGAGTCTTAGTGAACAACCAGATAAATGGGAGCCAGCAGTGTGTAGCAGCAGCCAAAAAAGCCAATGCAATCCTAAAATGCATTAACCAAGGGATACAATTGAGATGAAGTGAGGTATGAGGTATTAATACCACTCTACAAAGCCTTAGAAAGGCCACGCCTGGAATACTGCATTCAGTTCTGGTCATCACATTATTAAAAAATGTTGGAAAAAAGTGCAAAGAAGAGCAACTAAGATGATTAAAATAAGTTGAGCCTGGAGACTCAAACATAAGAACGGTTGCAAGATTTGGACTCAGCTAGGCTAGAGAAAAGAAGGATTGGGGGCGGGGGACATAATAGCAGTATTCCAGCACTTGAAGGGCTGCCACAAAGAGGAGGGGGCTCAACTTATTTTCCAAAGCCCCAGAAGGCAAGGCAAGAAAAAAAAATAATGGATGGAAACTCATCAAGGAGAGAAGCAACCTGGAATTAAGGAGAAACTTCCTAAGAGTGGGGACAATTAACCAGTGGAACTGCTTGCCAACAGAAGTTGTGAGTACTCCACTACCCACCGGAGGCTTTTAAAAGGAGATTGGACAGCTACTTGTCAGAAATGATATAGGGTCTCCTGTTTGAGCAGAAGGTTAGACTAGAAGACCTCCAAGGTCCCTTCCAGCTCTATTCTGTTTTATTTCTGCTTTGTCAATTATGTTAGTATTATAGAATACAATGCAGGCAGAGGCATTTAATGTTTGCCCAGTCTGAGGAAGGTTAAAAAAAAAATCTAGAAAAATCCTAAAAATAAATGGAAATTTAAGCGGAGAAGGTGGGAGGAACACCGTAACTGCCTATGGATAAAGAAAAGCTTTCAGACAGAAGACGCAATAATGTGTTTAACGTCTCTTCATGCAAAATGTATAATCACTAAGCATGGGCAAAATGCGGATCAACAGCTCTGTCAACTTTGATTTTGCTCAGGTCTCTCACTTTTGAAGCTTCGTGTTTTGTCTCATCCAGTTTCTGCGGTGTTTCCTTTTCCTTGTAATACCTCTGAGCCCTTCCCTTTCTCCTTCTCCTCTTTCTCATTAAGGAGTCTTGTTCTTGTTCCTCTTCTTCTTGTCCTCCTCCCTCCTCTCCTCCTCCTCCTCCTCCTCCTCCTCCTCCTCCTCCTCCTCCTCCTCCTCCTCCTCCTCCTCCTCCTCCTCCTTCTTCTTCTTCTTCTTCTTCTTCTTCTTCTTCTTCTTCTTCTTCTTCTTCTTCTTCTTCTTCTCCTCTCCTCCTCCTCCTCCTCCTCCTCCTCCTCCTCCTCCTTCTTCTTTCCATCAATCCATCTATATCATTATCATAATCACTTCTCCTCCTCCTCCTCCTCCTCCTCCTCCTCCTCCTCCTCCTCCTCCTCCTCCTCCTCCTCCTCCTCCTCCTCCTCCTCCTCTTTCTTCCTTCTCCTCTTATCATAACTACTCCTCCTCCTCCTCCTCCTCCTTCTCTTTCTTCCTTCTCCTTCTTCTTTCCATCAATATCTATCTATCTATCTATCTATCTATATCTATCTATCTATCTATCTATCTATCTATCTATCTATCTATCTATCTATCTATCATCTCTCTCTCATCTATCTGCCTGTCTGCCTACTGGTCTGCCTACTTACCTACCTACCTACTTGTCTAATCTCTCTCTCTCTCTCTCCTATCTCTCATCTATCTATCTATTTATCTACCTATTATCTGTTATCTGTCTATCTCTGAGCTGTGTTGGCCCAGAATGCACATTACAGGCTGAGGCTGCTCACTGCCAGGAGTTCGATCCTGACCGGCTCAGCCTTCCATCCTTCCAAGATGGGTCAAATGAAGACCCGGATGGTTGGGGGAAGTAGGTTGACTCTGTAAACCGTTTAGAGAGGACTGTGAAGTGGGATATACGTCTAAGTGCTATTGCTATTTAAATCACCCTGTTAGAAAAAACTCCCTTGTTAGGAAATCAATCTTGGCATAGGAAGAACAGGCATCTCTATAAAGATGAAGCCACGTTTCTCTGATTGTTTATTATTGTTTACGCCTTTTGAAGACAAGCTCCAGCCGTTGGCAGCGACACATTTTTAATGTGTATTTTGGCCTAGCCAAATGCCATCCCGTGAAGCTAATCATATTTGTTTAATTAAAGTAACACATCTGTATAGTAAATAGCCTGTGACATAATGCTAGACAAGGTACGGCAATAATTGGATAATGTAATGAAATGCATGGGAGATTTTTTTTTAATTTTTTTTTAATTTTTTTGGAGGAAAAAAAAGAGAAGAAAATATAATGAGATTTCATCATTTTATACACACAGGTAATTAGTTCTCAAAAATATGAAGAGCGAGAGAATGATCTGCAGATTTCCACTATCGGCAATTAATTCAGACCATCCGGGTGGTAAGGGACGAGAAAGGAAGGCGGGAAGGAGGGAAACATGGTTCAAGTCCTCAGGAATTCAAAGGCGGGAAGGAGAATCTGATGAAGGTTCAGCCAGTTGTTGGAGGAGAAGTACAAAAGGAGATTATAACCATATGTCTGTGTAGGAAGTTAGCACCCATCCCTCTCCTAGAAAAAATGAAATATCCTAAGAAATATTAAAAAGACAGAATATTTCCCCTAAAAAGAGAAGCAGAAACTTACCTCAGAAGCAGAAGCTCACCCCCACCTTTGTTAATGAGTGGGCCATTAAGGCCTGGGGCAGAATATTCTACATAACAAAGCCCTCTACCCATATCACCACCTGGTCTGGGAAGATTGCATCAGACAGCACTCAGGTGAACCCATGTGGTCCAGACAAAGCCTACAAAGTTAACTAAGACCCACGCTCCTGGGAGTCTGACAGCCAATGGGATAAATTTATTACACAGGAACAGGAAACACTAAGGTGGCGCCCAACAGAGGATATATAACTAAGGGTCTATCAGCATCTCACCCCTTCTTTTCCTTCACCCAACATCTTGAAGCATGGGGTCTCCTTTTCACTTTGGAGTTCCAAGCCATGTGGTGCTGTCCATCATTAAACCATCTTTCCAAACGGCCTCCATATTTCCAGTGCCTTTTACCCCACTTGGAACTGAACCCAGAAGGATAATCCTTCCAACAATTGGTTTCCAAAAATACAGTGGAAGACCTACTTATCATCATTAAGTATGAGTGGGACAGCACATTCCAACATGCTTGTCACTCAGAATCATTCTACCTGATCACTGCTGTCCTTGTTGCAGACAAGAAGGTCTTCTAATCCAACCTTCTGCTTAAGCAGGAGATCCTATATCATTTCAGACATGTGGCTATCCAGTCTCTTCTTAAAAGCCTCCCGTGATGAAGCACACACACCATCTAGAGGCAAGTCCATTGATGGCTCTCTTCTGTGATGACCCGTAGTCTCTCAAAATAACCCAGAACCCAAAACATACATTAAAGTCCGGTAATGCCTTCAACTTAACTTTACTGTTTTGTTAGGCACAGTTTAAAGTCACAAAAGTAAATAATGTGGCAAAAAGGAAACCAAAACAAACCGCATTGTCGAGAGTTCTGAAGCAAGCCAAGATAATTAATCATAAATTCCAGGAAGATAACAGGGAGAGTCCATGGGGAAAACGCCAACAAAAATAAACCTCTTTCAAAGGAAACACTAAACTTTGACTCCAACAATTCCGACTACACAGTAACAAACTTATATACATAGCTCCCAGCTGCAAGCCACGAGGAGGATCATGGTAATCTCCTCCTGAGTAGACCTCGCTTTTCCCTGATCCTCTCCTCCCTGTGTGACCTTGGATGGATAGGGGATGGACCTGGATCCTCCTCTGATTGCTCAGCCGGCCTCTGCCCTTCCCCAGCCTCCTCCACCACCTCTGGAGCCACACTCCCACTCCCTGTTGGCTGTTCCTCCTCTTCCTCAGTCAGTCTCCACTGGGGCATGACACTACCCCCCCCCTGCAGAGCCCCCTCCCCTGGGACCAGGTGGACAAGGACATTGAGGAAACTGAGCGTTAAAGTCCTGGACCAAACAAGGAGCATGAACATCAGTGGCATTGACCCAAGTGAAATCCTTTGGTCCATAACCTTCCCATGCCACCAAATACTGAAATCGGCCCTGCAACTGGTGTGAATTTCAGATGCTATCCTTTCATACTCCTCCTCTCCCAGAGGGTCTACTGGGGCCGGCTGTGATGGAGCCGGTCTATGCGGACTGTTGGCCGAGGCAAGGACTAACAGGGAATGATGAAAAACAAGATGGATATGCATGGTCCGTGGCAGGGAGAGACGATAAGCCACAGGATTGATCACCGCCTCGACCGGAAAAGGTCCCAAGTAATGGTGATCGAGCTTTTTCAATGGTCGCATCATTGGTAAATGTAAAGTAGAGAGCCAAACCTGATTGCTGACTGCTAAAGGTGAAACATCGCGATGATGTCAGTCTGCAAACCGTTTATAGTCTTCCTTGGCTCTCTCTAGTTGATCACAGACCATGTGGTGCACAGCTTTTAATTCCTTTTCACTCCAAAAACATATCCACTGCCAGAACTGGGGAATCAGACAGGGCTAAAGGGAAAAGTGGATGAAACCCATAGTTAGCAAAGAAAAGGGACACATGGGTGGATGCATGTTGAGCATTGTTATAAGTGAATTCTGCCACCGACAGCACTTCCACCCAAATGTCTTTTTGAGTATTGCTGAAACAGCAGAGGTACTGCTCCAAAATAGCATTCACACTCTCTGTCCCGCCCATCAGTTTTGGGGTGATGAGCAAATGACAGACACACCTGAACCTGCAGTTTTGTGAGTAGGGTCTGCCAGAAGCGTGCTGTAAATTGTATCCCCCGATCTGATACCATGCAGTCTGGTAACCCATGCAACTGGAAAACATGGGAGATAAACAATTGAGCCGTTATCTTGGCCGATGGAAGATCTGCACACGGAATAAAGTGGGCCTTTTTAGTCAACATATCCACCACCATCAAAATGGTTGTGGCACCATTCGATGGTGGTAACTCAATGATGAAATCCAATGAAACTGTCCCCCCATGGTCGTTCTGGTGTGGGCAAGGGCTGCAATAGACCAGGGGGTGCACCAGGAGCATACTTGGCTTGGCGACAGATCCCACAGGACACCACATATCCCGACACATCGTGTTTAAGTCTCGGCCACCAAAATGTCCTAGAGATGAGGTGCAGTGTTTTGAACACCCCAAAGTGTCCCACTGGTGGACTATCATGACATTGACCTAGGATAAGGCCACAAAGAGGATTTCCAGGCACGTAAATGCAATCATGGAACCACAACAGGTCCCCAATATGTGCCCAAGGAGTCTCTTGTCCCCCATTCACATCCAATTCTCAATGTCGAGCTGCCACAAAAGGGTCCTGCCGCTGCTCCTCCTGAATCCTCACTCAGAGGTCCACAGTTTCCTTGGTAGCCTCAAACCACTCCAATGGAATCATCGTCTGGGGCAAGATTTTATCCTCCCTTCGGGTATACTCGGGATTCCAAGTTAGGGGGTCGGTGCATTGATTCCCTCCATTCGGAACATAGGTCACCCGGAAATCAAATCGAGCAAAGAATAAGGACCATCTCACCTGACCCTGGTTCAATGTCCAAGCTGTATGTAGGTGTTCCAAATTGCGATGATCTGTCTGAACCTCGATTTGGTGGCGAGCCCCCTCCAGGTGGTGCTGCCATGTCTCAAAAGCGACCTTAACCACCAATAGCTCCTTGTTCCAAATAGTTGTATAGTTGCGCTCTAGAGCCAAAAACTTCTGGGAATAATAAGCGCACGGGAACAAGGTGCCTGTGGGAGCATAGGCCTGGATGAGCACCACACCAACAGCCACATTGGAAGCATCTGCTTCCACCACAAATGGCTGGCCTGGATCAGGGTGTTTGAGGATAAGCTTGGAAGCAAAGGTGACTTTCGAAGCCTCGAAAGCTGCCTGCTCCTCAGCACCCCAATGGAACTTCTCCCACTTCTTGAGCAGATTAGAAAGGGGAGCGGTCAAGGCAGAAAACTGGGGAATAAATGTGCGGTAGTAGTTCGCAAACCCCAACAGTCATTGCACATTCTTAACCCACTGTGGAGGTTCCCACGCCTGCAACGATTGTACTTTTTTCAGGTCCATATCCACCCTGGCAGGTGAAATACAATGCCCCAAGAACTCAGTCATGGTTTGTACAAACTGACACTTCTCATGCTTAGCAAACAGGTGGGTATCACACAAACATTGCAACACCAGCTGCGCATGTTGCCAGTGTTCCTGCAGGGAGTCTGAGTAAATTAAAATGTCACCTAAATAAATGACCACGAATTGATCCAACAAATCACGGAAAACATCGTGCATGAAATGCATGAACACAGCATCACGGTATACTCAAAATGCCCATACCTCGTCCAGAAAGCTGTTTTCCACTCGTCCCCTGCACAAATGTGAACTAGATTGTAGACCATGCGCAAGTCCAACTTCATAAAGATCTTAGCTTGACGAAGCCACTCAATCAGTTCAGGGATGAGGGGAATCGGGTACCAATTCCTCACTGTGGTTGCATTTAACTTTCGGTAATCACAACACAAATGTAGCTCCCCCGATTTCTTTTTTACAAAAAGCACTGGTGCAGCCAATGGGGAGATAGAAGGCTGGATAAACCCTTTCTGGAGGTTCTTGTCAATAAAATCCCACAACGTGGCCAACTCCAGTCCCGACAGGGAATATATCTTTGCATCGGGCAACAAGTCGATTGGACAGTCATACGCCCAAAGCGGAGGCAACTGATCCGCCTCCTTCTCCCCAAACACATCAGTAAAGTCTTCCAACTCCACAGGTAGATCCAGGTCCATGGGCGTAGCCACACTCCCTCCACAGGAGCACAGGCAATGGTTGGCATACTTCCTATCAAGGAATTGCACAGCTCCAGACAACCAGACAATCTGTGGATCATGGGCCTGTAGCCACTCCAAACCCAGCACCACCAGAAAATGAGGAACTGCGGCAATGAAAAACACGATTTCCTCCACATGCTGCCCAATACGCATGCAAAGGGGTTTGGTTGCAGCAACCACAGGTCCCAAATGAAGGGGCCGACCATCAATAGCCTCCACCATTACTGGTGGGGATACCTGTTGCTGAGGATTGAACCACTGCTCTACAAAATGAGCATCCATGAAATTGGCTGTCCCACTGAGTCAACCAAGGCTTGGATCTCCACTGCTCCCACACCAGGCACAAGCACACTTGCTGTCAGTACAAGATGCTACACCAATAACAATTGTGGTGGAGATGTCAAAAGTGGCAAGGATGGCAAGGTTGGTGAAGATTGCAGGCCTAAGGACTTTACACCCTGACCTCCAGTTCCCCATAGGCCAAGCGATGCTCGTTTCCTGCCACCGCAGGTGTCGCTGCTGTAGATATCTTAACAGGACACTTAGCCACAAATTGGCCTCATTTGTCACAATAGAGGCATAAACCATCATGATGATGTCTATTCTTTTCTACTTGAGTCAGGCGGTGTTGAGGGCGGCCAGCCCCCAACCGCATGGGTTCCTCCAAAGGCACTTCCACCAAGGGCGCCATCTTGCTGGAAACAGATACGGTCTCTGTCCATCGTCACACCCGTTGCTGCTGAAGTCTAGCATCGATATGAAGACACAAATGCATGAGCTCCTGAAGGGTGCGAGGGCATTCAGTGCACACCAACTCATCCAGAAACTCCGACGACAAACCCTCCTGGAACTGGTCTAATAGTGCTGCCTCATTCCATTGTACATCCTGAGCAACCACCCAAAAACTAGCAATATAATCCAAGAGTGAGCCACGCCCCTGCTTCAACTCTCTCAAACATCTGTTTGCTCTTTGGCTTCGAACAGGGTCCTCAAACATGGCCTGAAACTGATGGCAAAACTCGGCGTAATTGTCCAACACCTGGTTGGGCTGGGTCAGCAGAGGCATCCCCAACGTGCTGCAGAGCCTGACAACAAATTAATCAAAAAACCCACCTTATCCTGGTCAGTGGGAAAGTCCTCAGGCCGAAGGCTCATGTAAAGCTGGCACTGCCCAAAAAATGCTGGAAATTGGGCCAGCGAACCATCAAATTTATCTGGTACTGCCACTGGGCATTTTCGGCGTGGCTGGGCAGCTTGCATTTTTGCCACCTGTGCAGTCAAAAGAGCCACTTGCTGGGTTAACTGGGCAATCTCTGCTCTGAGCTGATCCATGGTCACCCACAAAAAGCAAAAATAAGTTGAAGGGGTGGCTGAAGTCAAAAGGTGATGACCCGTAGTCTCTCAAAATAACCCCAAACCCAAAACATATATTAAAGTCTGGTAAAGCCTTCAACTTAACTTCACTGTTTTATTAGGCACAGCTTAAAGCCACAAAAGTAAATAAGGAGACAAACAGAAAACCAAAACAAACTGCAGTGATGAGAGTTCCGAAGCAAGCCAAGATAGCTAATTATAAACTCCAGGAAAATAACCGAGAAAAGTCCATGGGAAGAACACCAGCAAAGATAAACCTCTTTCAAGGTAAACACTAATTGACTTCAGCAATTCTAACTGCGCAGTTGCAAACTTATAGACATAGCTCCCACCTGCAAGCCACGAGGAGGATCATGGTAATCTCCTCTTGAGTAGACCTCGCTTTTCCCTGATCCTCTTCTCCCTGCATGACCTAGGATGGAGAGGGGATGGGCCTGGATCCTCCTCTGATTGCTCAGCTGGCCTCTGCCCTTCCCCAGCCTCCTCCACCACCTCTGGAGCCAGACTCCCACTCCTTGTTGGGTGTTCCTCCTCTTCCTCAGAGTCAAAATCCACCAGAGGCATGACACTTCTTTCAAAAAGAACCAGAACTGCTACAAAATACTGCTCCAAATTCTGGTCCCAGCAGATAACTCAGAAGCATACCATGAACTATGGGATCAAAAGCTGCTTAAGGATCCAGGACAACTAGCTAATTATCAATTGGATTTTTAGCTTGACTACTGACTATAACCAGTAAGTTAAAACCTATATATAAGTGGCCAAACATTAACCAAGACAACTAGCAGAGCTACATTACATCTGTGTGTCTGGAGAATCGGTAGCAGAAATTTTGAGTCGTTCGGAGAAACGGCAAATCCCACCTCTGACTGTCCCTGCCCCCATCTGTTCTCTGCCTCCTAAGTCCGAGCTGATCGGCTGGGTCTTCTTTTGTTGTCCTGCACAGGAGAACAGAGCTGGAAATCAGGTTAGTGGGGTGGGAGGGAAGGGGATTTTGCAGTAACCTTCCCCTGCCATGCCCACCAAGCCATGCCACACCCACCAAGCCAATTCATTGCATGATTGTTCCCCAGTGTCAGAAAGTCACAAAAGGACAACCCAGGACACTGCAACTATCATAAATACGAGTCAATTGCCAAGCATATGAATGTAAATGACTCTGGGGATGCTGCAATGGTGATAAGTGTGAAAAACAGTCATAAAGTCCCTTTTTGCAGTGCCCTTCTAACTTTGATCGGTTACTAAGTGAACTGGCTCTGTATCCAAGCCAAAAACTTTACTTATTTTGGAAGTTTTATTCCCTGGAAAAGAGTCGTGCAGAAGAATGTATAAAAAGGGTAAAACTCGGGGTGGGTGTGGAGGAATAAAGAAGCCCATCCTACAAATGCTAAAATATTTGTTTATGGCTCCTGACTCCCCAAAGGCCTATTGAAGTTGCAACAATAGTGGGCAACGGAAAAGTTATGCTAAATAATGAGAAAATTTTGCTCCAGGGGAAGTGTCTTCAAGGAGGTGAGGCAGCCTTTGGAGAAAGTTAAGAAATTCTTCCTTTGTCTGTTTGTTTGTTTACTTCCTGTTTTCCAGTTGGCATTGTTTGCATGAAATTCAGAGAAGGGCCAAGAGAGACACCGAGAAAGAACAAAAGCAATGCAAATTTCCACAAAAGTCATTTATTCGGCGTGTTGCCAACTGGGCCTCCAGCTCACCGCAAGGCAAAACTCACGTGAAGATAAGGAATGAAAGTTGAAGAAACTTTCCAGGGCACGGTGGCCATTTATCACACCTCCACGGGTTGCGTTACCCCACGTGGATTCTTTTGTCCCAACCATTGGCTTGATGCCTGCACATCAACCAAACATCAGCGTCTTGGTCCTTGAAAGAACCTTGTGGAGTCCATAAAGCAATCCATTTAAGGGAATCTTGCATTGCTAAGTGTTAGAGTCAAACAAATGTTGACCTTAGGGGTTGAGTTGTGAAGATGTTTGATCTGGTGCATGGGATGGTGGCTCACCTTGGCTTGTACTTACGTCTTATGGATTGCTGTTGTTGTGATTCACATGGTAGGAGACAGATGGCCCTAAAATTCTGGCAAAGAAATAACAAAGAAATGCATAAGTGGTCTTGTTCCTTTGTTCAACATTTTTTTTTTTATAAATCACCAGCCCAAATTATTGTGTGGGTGTTTGTGTGTAAATATTTGCACACTCCAGAAAGTGGAAGGGATATGGATGTTTTATATACGACACATGCTGAGAATTGAAATGGGAGTTTCTACATTTGAAAATAAGGGAGGGAGGGAGGGAGGGAGAAAGAAACGGAGGGAGGGAAGGAAGGAAGGAAGGAAGGAAGGAAGGAAGGAAGGAAGGAAGGAAGGAAGGAAGGAAGGAAGGAAGGAAGGAAGGAAGGAAGGAAGGAAGAGAAAAAAACAGAAAGAGAGAGAGAGGGGAGAGAGAGAGAAGGAAAGGAAAGGAAAGGAAAGGAAAGGAAAGGAAGGAAGGAAGGAAGGAAGGAAGGAAGGAAGGAAGGAAAGAAGGAAGGAAGGAAGGAATAGAAAGCATAGGTGAAGAGGAAAAAATCTATTAAAGGGGCAAAAAATTGGAGAGCTTTCAAAGCTAACAACTCTGATTTGTTGATTTTAGAATAAATGTGGACTAAAATACAGCAATGAGAACTTAAAGGATCTTTCATTTTAGTTGTACTACCCTCCCTTCAGTGGAGGATAACTGGACCGATTCCATGCTGGTAAATTTTGTGGAGAGATTTACCTGTGCTCTCAGGATCACCTGAATAGTGCAAAAGGATATGGAACCTGCTGTGTGCTTCAGGTGACCCCGAGGGCCCAGAGAAACCTCCAAGTGGCATCAATGATGCTCATAAAGAACACTAATGCCCAGAGGACTGCACGGAATATAAATCCTTCCATTCTCCAGCATTCAGTCAGAACTGATAAAGCTTCTGGGATGAGAAGTGAAACGACTTCAAGGAAGAAGGAAGGAAGTCCAGCTGCCTCTTGAAAAAGCACATTTGGGAAAATAAATAAATAAATAGAAAACCTCCAAGGTCCCTTCAAGGTTCCTTCCATCCCTGTGATTCTAAGCATAGCCTTCTCTTCAAAGAACACGGGGCTCAACCTCTTCTCCAAAGTATCAGAAGGCAGGACAAGAAACATTGGAGAAGCAACTTGGAACTAACAAGAAACTCCCTGACAGCGAGGACAATGAATCAGTGGAACAGCTTTGAGTTTTTGTGGCTTTGAGTTTCTGCTTCCTTTAAGATTTCTATTTCTCTTTTAGAGGAAATCTAATATTCTTCCTTTTTAAATATTTCTCAAAGTGTTTCATTCTTCTAGGTGGTTGCTAACTTTCTACACTGGGATGTTTACTGCTGTAAACCTCCAATGTAAGCTAAGCTTATTTTTAGATGGAGCCCTATTTTCTCCCAATTTGGTGAATAAGAACCCCAATTTTAATTCCTGTCGGTTCTCCCCTCTTCATCTACCCTATTTATTTTACCCTACCCTACCCTATTTCATTTCGTATCCAATCAATATGATTTGACAACACACAGGTCAGCAATGACGGCAGCATGGAAATTACAAAAGAAACTATTGTTTGGCTTGAAATTAAGAGCTAGCGCAATCAATAGTACATTTGAAAATTGATATCGATCACACCATGCATATGTGTATGGAGGTGGGAGAAGATAGAAAGAATGGTGGGTTATTTTTTTCCTTTTCCCCCAGCCTCACAACTTCTGTCTCATTCTAACAAAACCAACAAGATCAAAATAAATAAAAAAAATATGCAGATGAATGTTTTTGAAAAGCGACTGGATCTGGGGGTGGATGGAGAAAAAAATGTTATTGACAATGAATACAACTGTAAAGAAGATAGAAAGACAGATGACAGATAGATGATAGATAGATAGATAGAGACAGATAGATAGAGATAGATGAATGATATACTGTAGATAGATGATAGATGAATGAGATAGATGATAAAGATAGATGATAGATGTATGATATAGATAGATAGATAGATAGATAGATAGATAGATAGATAGATAGATAGATAGATAGATAGATAGATAGATAATGGATGGATGATAGACAGAAAGACATACAGATAGATAAATACAGATAGATAGATAGATGATAGATAGATAGATGATATATAGATAGATAGATAGATAGATAGATAGATAGATAGATAGATAGATGATAGATAGACTCCAAACTCCACTCCTTTCCAGCACTGATGAAGTTACCTAGTTGAGTTGTGAAACATTTGCAAGAAAACAACCAAGTTCAAGGATCTCACAGTCTTCCTCCTCTTCCTCTTCCTCCCCCTCCTCTTCCTCCTCCACATCCTCTCCACAAACCACACTCCCTTCTACCACTGATGAAGTTACCTAGTTGGCTAATGAGACATCTGCAAAAAAACAACCAAGATAAGAGAGCACCAAAGACCCCACAGTCCTCGTCCTCCTCTTCCTCCACAAACTCTCCTCCTTTCTAGCATTGATGATGTTACCGAGTTGGGTAATGAAACATTTGCAAGAAAACAACCAAGCACAAGGACCTCACAGTCTTTACCTTCCTCCTTCTCCTCCTCCTCCTCCTCCATAAACCCCACTCTTTGCTAATACTGATGATGTTATCTAGTTGGGTAATGAAACGGTTGCAAGAAAACAACCAAGCTCAGAGAGCACCAAGGACCCCACGGTTCAACCCTGAGCTACAAATATCCTCTTGTGCTTGTAATACCTCTCTGTACTTCATAATGACCCTCTCTCTTGTATTCACACCACACATGTTTATTCTTGATTGTAGGTTGATGTCTTCATACGTCTTAGTATTCCCATTCCTACAGCATTCAACCTGCTTTTATGTTTCTCTTGGCATTTTCCATTCTCACTTCCAGGTACTAAAGTAGGCAGAGGCATGTTCTTATACAAGCTATTTCTGCTTCTTCCAGCAACTGTTCCTTTTCACAGCAAACCATATGCGACCCACTCCTTCTCAAAAACGTTTGCACATCTTCGCAGTTCTCCATTTTCCCATCTGAACTAAATCTTCCACCCCGACTATGCCAATTCATTTTCTTCCTTTAGTTTGTTGCCATTTCTGCGCAAGCTGCATTCCTTCGCTCTGCCTCAGAACAACAGTAGCAATAGCACTTAGACTTATATACTGCTTTACAGGGCTTCACAGCCCTCTCTAAGAGGTTTACAGAATCAACATCAACAATCTGGGTCCTCATTTTACTGACCTCAGAAGGACGGAAGGCTGAGTCAACCTTGAGCCTGGTGAGATTCGACCTGCTAAATTGCAGGCATCCATCAGTCAGCAGAAATAGCCAGCAGTCCTGCACACTGACCACTGTGCTGGCATGGCTTATTACCATATCAGAACCAAATACCTTGGCTTCTGACAGACTAATTTTTTGATCTGCACTCCTTATGGTAGCATGAAAAGATATTGAGATTCTAGAAAGAATGCAGAGATGAGCCACAAAGAGGATTAGAAGCCTGGTAGCTAAAAAGTTATGAAGAATGTTTGCAGGAATTGGTTATGTATATTCCAACAAATAGAAAGACTGAGGGTGACTTGATATGAGTCTTCCAACATTTGAGGGGCTGTCACAGAGAAGAGGGAATCAACTTATTCTGCAAAGTATCTGAGGATAGAACAAGAAGCACTGGATGGAGACATCCATTTTCCTGACAATGAAACCATTAACCAGTGGAGCAGCTTGCCTTCAGTCCATCAGCACTGGGTGAAAACTAATCAAGGAGAGAAGCAACCTACAACTAAGAAAGAAATTGTCTGACAGTGGAGAACGATTAATCAGTGGAACAACTTGCCTCCAGAAGTTGTAAATGCTTCAACACTGGAAGTTTTTTAAGAAGAGATTGAACAACCATTTGTCTGAAATGGTATAGGGTTTCCTGCCTGAGCAGGGGGTTGGACTAGAAGAGCTCTAAGGTCCCTTCCAATTCTGTTATTCTATTCTATTGAGTTGTAGGTGCTCCAACGCTAAAAGATTTTTAAGAAGAGATTGTCCAGAATAATAAAATAACTGTCAAATGCCAGGAAAATCAGGAGATCCAGACCGTTCAAATGGGCATAAAGGTTTATTGTAAGATTAAGCTCTCTACAAGAATCTGGACTACTAGTATCCAAGGGAAATTAGCAGGAGATAAGATCAGGAGGAAGTCAAGGTGGGCTGGACTTAGATCTCTTCTGGGCATGAAGAAACTCAAGACTGATGACATGTTTGACCCCTCCCTTGAGCTCCGCCTGGGCTTCTCCTACAATAACAGAGTTGGAAGGGAACTTGGAGGTCTTCCAGTGGTGGGATTCAACTGGCGTAACAACCGGTTCAGTGAGCACGTGCTCTGAGTGCACACGCGGTGTTTGAAAACTGCCCAGTTTCAGCTCTAATACTTACTTTCTGCTGCAGCCCTAGTGAGTAAAACAGCTGAGGTGCAGCAATCTGCTGTGCCGTGTGAATCAGCTGGGCTGCAAAACACGGAAATAAAGGATAGAATAGAATAGAATAGAATAGAATAGAATAGAATAGAATAGAATAGAATAGAATAGAATGGAATGGAATGGAATGGAGTGGAGTGGAGTGGAGTGGAGTGGAGTGGAATGGAATGGAATGGAATGGAATGGAATGGAATGGAATGGAATAGAATAGAATAGAATAGAATAGAATAGAATAGAATAGAATAGAATAGAATAGAATAGAATAGAATAGAATAGAATAGAATAGAATAGAATAGAATAGAATAGAATAGAATATGGAATGCAATGGAATGGAATAGAAATCAGAATAGAATAGAATAGAATAGAATAGAATAGAATAGAATAGAATAGAATAGAATAGAATACTTTTATTGTCATTGCATTCTACAAATACAATGAAATTTGAAAGCTACTCCAGCACAGTGTCCCAAGCAGCACATCACAATCACAGTATAGGGTATTTAAACATTAAAATAATTAAAATAATAATTAAAAACCTAGTCTAAAACCTATCTAAAACATCTAGCAAGTTAGATAGTTTAAAAATGCCACTACATACATAGGGCTACATCACATATTCGTTGTTTGATTCAAGACAATTATTGCCTAGGAAAAGAAACTCTTTCTCAGTCTATTAGTCCTCAGTTTAAGACAACTGTAATGCCTCCCTGATGGTAACAGTTCAAAATATGAATGTCCAGGATGAGAATGGTCTGTGGAGATTTTTAGTGCTCTAGAGAGGAGTCTGGTCTTCGCAATCTCTTCCAAAGAAGAAAGAGAGCAACCGATGATTTTTTGTGCTGTGTTTATAATTCTCTGGAGCATCTTCTTATCCACTACAGAGCATCTAGCATACTACACTGTTACACAGTATGCCAAAATACTATCGATGATAGACTGGTAAAAAGTAACCAGCAACTTCTCACCCAGACCACTCTTTTTCAGCAGCCTCAGAAAGTGCAGGCACTGATGGGCCTTCTTTGCGGTGGCCATAGTGTGGACTGACCAAGTAAGGTTGTCAGAAATATGAGTTCCTAGAAATTTAAAACTATGAACTCTTTCCACACAGTCTTCATTGATATATAGTGGGAGAGGCTCTGCTTTGCATCTTCTAAAGTCTATATTCAATCCTTTCGTCCTTTTGATGTTCATGGTGAGGTTATGACTCTTGCACCACAAGACCAGTCTGAGAACCTCTGATCTATAGGCCCAACCTCTGACAGACTAGGACAGGGGCGAGTGGCTGGGGCCAAATGATTGCCAGAACTACCAGTTCACCCGAACCGGTCAAATCCCATCCCTGAGCCCTTCTAGTCCAACTCCCTGCCTGAGAAGGAGACCCAAAAGTGGTATTCTACCAGTTTGGCCTGGTTCAGCAGAACCAGTAGCTCTGAGGATCATCTGTGAGCGAACTGGTTCGCTCCAATGATCAGCTGTTTTGAAGCTTAGCTGCTTCATGCATCACAGCTGACTTCCATGGGTCAGCTGTTGAACACACAGGGGAGAGAGCAGGATTGCAGAAGAAAGTCAGTATCGAATCCCCTGTGCAGATGTGTGGGAGTGCAAAGTGCGCCCGCCAAGCCACACCCACAGAAGTGGTGGTAAAAAAAGTTGAATCCCACCACTTAGAAAACCCTATACTACCCCAGACAAATGGCTGTCCAATCTCTTCTTAAAAACCTCCAGTATTGGAGCACCCACAATTTCTGAAGGCAACTTCCATTCCATTGGTTAATTATTCTCACCAATAGGAAATTCCTCCTTAGTTCCAGGTTGGATCTAATATTTGCTAAAAATCAGAGACTCTTAGAGTTGGAAGTGATCAAACAAGACATCAAACTCACCCCTTGTATACTGTACAGGTAGTTCTTGACTTACAACAGTTTATTGAGTTTATTGAGTTTACAATGGCACTGAAAAAAGGTGCCCATCCATTTTTCACCTTTGCGTCATCCCCATGGTCATGTAATCAAAATTCAGATACTTGGCAACTAATCCATATTTATTATTGTGGCAATGTCCTGAGATCATGTGAACAACAGTTGTGACCTTCTGACAAGCAAAGTCAAATGAGGAAGCCAGATTCACTTAAGGACCGTGTTACCAACTGAATAACCGCAACGATTCACTTAGCAACAGTGGCTAGGAAGGTCGTAAAATGGGGCAAAACTCACCTGGCAAATGTCTCATTTAACAACATAACTCTGGCCGTCAATCGTGGTCATAAGTCAAGGACTACCTATACGCTGCAAAATTCACTGCAACATCTATGTTAGATGATTATCCAGCATCTATTCGAAGGGAAAAATGATATGCAGTAACCTTTCCCTTGATTGAGAGCTCTTACTTCATCATTCAAATTCTCTGCATACTAGGAGACACATATATTCATGTCCTCAGTCAACACACTTCTATCACCACTACAAACATTCTCAATACATTTATTCATAAATACATTAAATAATCAAGGGGATATCACACAGCCTTGTCTTATTCTGTATTCGGGGCCCGATCTTTTGGCATTCTATTTATTAACTTCCATCGCATTCTGCCCTCGTTGCATTCATCAGCCAAACCTCCACTTCTTATTTTCACAAAACATTCCATAATTCAATTCTATTCATTTTATTGTTCGCTTTCATTCCATCAACAAAGATACCGTACGCTAGCCATCTCGCATTCATACATTTTTCAATGAAATGACGAGAAGCTAAAATCTCATCATAAACACTCTTTGACCAACCTAAAGTCCCTTCTCCATTGTTGTGCAATGCCATCTCCTGGACCCTTTCCAGTGGTGGAATTCAAAATATTTTACTACCGGTTCTGTGGGAATGCATGGAGCATTCTACAATGGGCAATTTTAGGCGTGAAAACTTACCTTGCCTTCAGCGCTGGTGAGTAAAACAGCTGAGGCATGACAATCCACTTTTCTGCACCTCTCAGCTGGGGCGGGGCCAACTACTGACTGGTGCTACTGGATCAGTCGAACCGGTGCAAATCGGAAGCATAGCACCTTTGACCCTTTCCATCAGAATTCTGGCAAACGCCTTCCCAAGGATGTGTAACAAAATAGGTTGCTTTATTCTCCAAAGCACCCGAGGGCAATACAAGGAAGCAATGAATGGGAGCTGGATAAAGCAGGGGTCTCCAACCTTTTGGACCTCAGGGACCACCAAATTAATAATTTTAAATCCTGGGGAACACTAATATGAATTTTGACTGATGGTGGCTTGCTGACATTGGTAAGAGAGAGAGAGAGAGAGAGAGAGAGAGAGAGAAAGAGATCTGATCTAATCTCTCTCTCTCCCTCCCTCCCTCCCTCCCTCTCTCTTTCTCTCTCTCACACACACACAAACACACAGAGGCAGAGGTGGGATTCAAATTTCTTAATAACCAGTTCTGTGGGTATGGCCTAATTTGGTGGTCATGTGACTGGCTGGGCATGACCTGTATGTAAATATTATAAATATTGATATAAATATTGATTTTTTTTTAAATAAAAAAGAACAACTTTTACCCAAAATCAGGCAAAGCAGGCAGGCAGATTGAGTTGCTCACAGAATCCCAGATTCACTCAGAGATCTATCATTCTGTCATCAGCTACCAGAGTCTGCACTGAATAATAGAAGCTTCAGTCCTAAGGAAGGTTCGTCTCTGCTTAAAAGCAGAAGCAAAGATCTAAAGATTAGCTAGAAAGCAAGAAATCCAACAATTTCCTATTTTCTAGCTAATCTAAATCTCCTGGCACAGTAGAACTGCTGGTGGTCAAGGGGAGAAAAGGAAAAATAGCAACTTAGCAGACAAGTTTGCCAGGTAAGGAGTGAGTGGGTAGGGAGGGTTGTTGCGGGCCATGTGGGCGGCACAGCTTTGTGTTTCTATGCAGCCTGGATAAACTGCTTTGCAGGTGACATTTCTCTGTGGACCACCAAAATTTTCTTGCAGATCACCAGTGGGCCGCGGCCAACCAGTTGGTGATCACTAGGCTAAAGAGAGATCCAACCTAGAATTAAGGAGAAATTTCCTGACCGGGAGAACAATTAATCCATGGAGCAGTTTGCTTCCTGGGGATGATGAGCGTTTTATCACCTGCCTTAGATATGAAAGCCAGCTGAGTGACTTTGAGTCAATTACTGGGTGACTGAGAGTTCAAGTCCTGTCTTAGACATGCAAGTAGACTGGATGACCTTGGTCCAATCACCAGAGATGGAAAATTCTAGTCCTGTAGTGGGCTAGAAAACTGGCTGAGTGACTTTGGGTCAATCACCAGGAGATAGAGAGTTTTAGTCCTGTCTTCGGCATGAAAGGTGGTTGGATGACCTTGGATCACCAAGAGATAGTGACTTTTAGCCCTGCCTTAGGCACAAAAGCCAACTAGATGGTCTTGGTCTGATCACCTGGAGATGGAACATTCTAGTTTCAGTTTTTTTCATCTTCATCCTCCTCATTGTCTTTTTTCCACGAGACATTTTTTTATATCTTCTTTCATTAACTTAATTGTACCATATTTCCATGCCATTTTATAACATAATTCTTTTGATATATCTCTTATGTCCATATGTCAGACAATTCCTCACCAACAATCAGCGCACAGATGAGCATAGATTAACAGGAAGATTAACATCAGACCAACAATCCAGAAGTAAGCAATATTCCAATCAAGGACCTGCTAAACAAGTTAATAGCAAACAGCCCAACCAAAGACACTACAAGGCCTCTCCTACCAACTCTGAAAGGGCAAGCCACTAGAATATAAACCAAGATCAAACCCCAGCACTGATGAAGTTACCTAGCTTGGATAATGAAACATCTGCAAGAAAAAAAATGAAGCTCAGAGAGAGAATGAAAGATTCCACAGTCCTTTTCCAACTCCTCCTCCTCCTCCTCCTCCTCCTCCTCCTCCTCCTCCTCCTCCTCCTTTCTGCAAACCCCATTTCCTTCTAGCACTGATCATCATCTCATGAAACATCTGCAAGAAAACTAACCAAGCTCAGAGAACGCCAAGGACTCCACAGTTCTCCTCCTCCTCCTTGCAAATCCCAATCTCTTTTACCACTGATGATGTGGCCTAGTTGTATCATGAAATCTGCAAAAACAACCAAACTCAGAGAGTACCGAGGACCCCACAGTCCTCCTCCTCCTCTTCCTCCTCTTCTTTCCTTCTCCTCCTCCTTGCAAACCCCACTTCCTTCTAGCACCAAGGTTGTTAACTTGTCATCTAATGAAACCTCTGCAAGAAAACAACCAAAGACCCCACAGTTTAACCCCGAGCTACAAATATTACCTTCTAATTGTAACACACACACGTGTTCAAAATTCTGGCACAGCCAAAGGCCCAACTTCAAAGACCCTGAAGACACAGGTGACCAAAGTTTTCAGCAGGGATTGGGTTACCCGCTTTGCAACTTGTATTTCTCTCACCTAGTTATCTCTCCCAATGCTACACCATCCTTGTAAGATCTCCACCCACTGCTGTAGCATCCTTGGAGACCGCTGTGACAAGCGGTGTTCACTTTCTGCCGAGCCTCCTTCCCAGTCAGTTTTCTGTCCTTGGCACCATAGCCTGGGAGATTTCTGTTTCCAAAATGGCCCATTAATAGAAAGGTCAAGCTAAGTTTTCTGCTTCTCATGGCAAGCGTACCAGCCTAGTCAAAGCATGTTGAGGTATTAAGATTTAAGAGCTGACCAGCAGCTGTAAAGCTGATGCAATGTAAGGCTGATGCAATGGAGATTGCATCAGCATTGGTATTGCCTCTTTAAGACTGAGGATGGGTTCTACCCAGGGGTGGGATACAACAGGGTTAACTACCGGTTCGGGGTTTATGAGCTTCCCCTCCCGCTGTGAGCCACGCACCTGTTAATTGTCATTAGCACGCTGCTTGCTGAGAAGCAGCCTTTGAAACAGCCCTCTTTTCTGGTTTTTTTAACTGTAACTGTGCCTTGTTTGGCAGCTGAAGTTGAACAATCAGGAAATAAAGTTCAGGTAAGAGCCCAGGTGGGCGGGTGCGCAAAACCATCAGCAGACATAGAACCGGTTCTATGTCTGCTGCTCTTCAGAGCTACCGGTTCTACAGAGGTGGACAGAACCGGTAGAAACCCACCCCTGGTTCTACCCCTTTAAGAGGTGTTTATATAAAGGCAGCCATTAGAGGGCGTGTTCTCTCTCCTTGTGTCTGGTATCCATTGCAGAGTTCTCTGTGTAGAGTTAAGAAGATTGATTGCTTGTCAGGTATTTGCCTACCACGTATATTTCTGTATCTGTCTTATATATAAACCACTGTTAAATGTCTAAGTCTCTGTGTGCTGTGTTTTGCTCCTGGGTTGTCTTATAATAGTAGTCACACTGCAAACGCTTTGACAAAGCAGCTTAGCCAGAGTTAGAGAGTGATGGTTGCAGTTGTGACATTGACTAAGTTGTCTGTGCTGTGGGCACAAGAGCACAGACAATTTCCATCACTGCTTTCCCATTAGAAACGTTGCTCTCTCCCGAGGACGCTGAGAAGCCAGCCGGGCCTCCTTCATTATTCCCCAGCTGGTAGACAGGTTGAGAGGAAGGATATTACAAATGTCACTCTTGCCACTTCGAGAGAGGCTCAAAAGAGATGAGAGGGAAAGAGAGGGCGGTGGGGAACAGTTGCAAGCCCCAAAGAAATCCTTGTTTACTCGGTGGAGGAGACTTAGTCCTGCCTTTGTTCTAATTGCCTTGTCCGTATTGTGCTAAGAAGGGAAGTGGGAGGCAGATAGAGTGGAAAAACCTAGGCCTTACTGAACTGAACTGACATCCTCCTGCAAGCAGATTGGGACAACTCACTGCAGCCAACTTGCCATGGCCAATTTAATCATTCAATCAATCAATGAAAGGGACCTTGGAGGACTTCTAGTCCAACCTCCTGCTCAAGCAGGTGTCCCTGTATCATTTCAGGCAAATAGCTGTCTGATCTCTTCTTAAAAACCCCCAGTAATAAAGCACCCACAACTTCTAGAGGAAAACTTTCCACTGGTTGATTGTCCTCACTGTTAGCAAATTTCTCTTTAATTCCAGGTTGCTTCTCTCCTTGATTAGTTTCCATCCATTGTTTCTTCTGTTGCCTTCTGGTGCTTTGGAGAATAATTTGTGGCAGCCCCTCAAATATGGGAAATCTCTATCATGTCACAACTACTCCTTCTTTTCTCCAGACGGGCCATGTCCAATTCTTGCAACCATTCTTCATATGTTTTTGTCTCCAGGTCCTTAATCAGATTAGAACTTGCCACGGCCAACTTAATGTAGCCAACTCACCATGGCCAACTTGCCACTGTCAACTCACCATGGGACAACTCACTGCAGGACAATTGAACAATTTGATTTAATTCTTTAAAATAATTTAAAAAATATTTTATTTTTTCTCATTCCTATTTCATTTTGTCCCTCCTTTGGCATCCTTTCTTTAATTATTCTATATTATTATTATTATTATTATTATTATTATTATTATTATTATTATTATTATTATTATTATTGATATTAATGTAACTCTTGTTCCATGGCAAGTTGGCAATTGTGAGTTGGTTGCAATGCGAGTTGGCTGTGGTGAGTTGACATAGACCCTACTTCAGGGGTGCCAAGATGTCATCCTATGACCCAAGATAGTTAGGAAACATCTGGAAGAGAGAAGCGATAACTTCTAGGGCTGGAAGGGACCGGGGAGATTTTCTAGTCCAGGGGTGTCAAACTCGCATCGTCATGGTGTCATCATGTGACGTATCACAACTTTTTCCCCCTTCGCTAAACCAGGCATGGGCGTGGCCAGTGCATGATGCATTCTGGCCCACGGGCCACGAGTTTCGCACTCCTGTTCTAGTCCAACCCTCCACCGCTGACCATGGAGTTTTTATAACCAAGGGTGGGCTGATGTGGGCTTGCAGAGGGGGAGTTGGGAGAACCCTTAACTAAGATTCTGTGCAGTTCAGAAAACCCCCCAAATCCCACCCCTTTCTGGTCCCACCCACCCCCACCCTGACCCTCCCAGGAGTCCTCACGTGGCCCATTTTGGATGCAGGTAAGTGCAGGGGTGCACAGAGGCTCAGGGAGGGCAAAAAACGGGCCTCCTGGAACTTCAGGAAGGCCGGAAATGGGCCCGTTTCTGGCTTTCAGAGACCCTCCAGAGCCCTCTGGAGCCTGGAGAGAGCAAAAATCCCCCCCACATAGACACACATAATGCAGGAGGCTGACTAGGCCACACCCACCATGGCCATGCCCACCAAGCAACCAGGCAGAGTAGTCCCTTTGCTAAAATTTTTGAACGCCACCCCTGCTTATAACATTCCCAAAAGTTGGTGCTAAAGGACTGTGTTGTCCATTAATATCCACCCAAGCCCCCAGAGTGGGGAGACAGGGGATATTAAGAGGCAGATCTTAAGGATGTCCTCTGGGCAATTTTTTTTTAAAAAAGGGACTACTCCATAATGGCTCCCTCCCTGTGGATCATCTTCCCTGCAGAAATAAGACTGCCTGCCATCTTGATACACTTTCACAAGGCCCTGAAGATATGGATAGCTGGATAATGCAACATTTGTGAGAAAACAAAAAAAACCAACAAACTCAGAGAACACTAAAGACCTCACATTTTTGTGCCAGTTCCATGCCTGTTTAGCAATTAATGGGAGCTTAATGACAAGTTAATGAGATTATTTTTGGTGTCTTCAAGTCAGTTTTTGCCCCCTGGTAACTTCTTCCTGGACAAGTATCCAGATTTGCTTAATGACCACAAGATTCTCTTAACTGCAGTGATTCGTTTAACCACTGTGGTCAAAAAGGTCATCGAATTAGGCATGATTCACTTAATAACTGCCTTACTTAGTGTTGGAAATTATTGTTGGATTGTATTTTCATGCAACAACTACAGGAGTATTCAGCTAGTAGATGGCAGTGTTTACAAGTGTGGATATATGGCATATACTCTAGGCTCTTTTGTTCTAAGTAGAGTTTCCTGTTTCCTGTTACAGTTAAACAGCTGAGCAGTAAAGCACATGGTGACTGTACTCTTTGTTTGCTCTGTGGTGCTACATGTATACACAGAATTTCTAACACTTAGCAATGGAAATTCTGGTCTCAATTGTGGCTGTAAATTGAGAGCTACCTACATTGTTGTGCTTAACACATTATTGTGCTAAGAAGGGAACAGATCTCCACTGTTTTTGAATTGAAGCACAGACCATGCCATTAAAAACTGCACCATTACAACATATTGCAATAGAACATGATGTGTGATAAAGAGGTGGGTGGAAAAACTAATGACACAATTTGTCCAAAAAAACCCATTTTTTCTTTTATATTCTCTTCAAACAGTTGGAGACAGGTTTGCTTTCCAAAACCCTCGTATTTTTATTGTTATTGCATTAGTATTGAGTTTTGACAGAAAATGCAAGGGAAGATGTGTGGGAAAACTTGCTAGAAACTGTTCCTCTGGACCACAAATGTCTCACATCAATCGTAGAATTTCAATTAATGAGCCAAACTTGTTCAAAACTCTCTGATGAAGCCTGTGGTTTTGATAAATCCTGAAGAAGTGTTATGAGATAGAAAAGAACGAAAAAAAAACAAAAACCAACGAAGTCTTTTTATTGGGAGCAATTTCATGAAATCTATCATTGATCTGTCTATAATCTCTATCATCATTATCATCATCTATCTGTTATACCTATTTTTGCAGTTTATCATCTTTCTCTTATCATCTTTTCCTTCCTCCTTCCTTCCTTTATTCCTTTCTTTCTTCTTTCCTTCTTCAGATCACTACCTACCTATCATCTGTGTGTGTGTGTGTGTGTGTGTGTGTGTGTGTGTGTGTGTGTAAAATCTATCAACTTACCTGTTACATCTATTGTCTCCGTTTATCACCTCTTTCTCTCATCATCTTTCTTTTCCTTCCTTCCATCCATCTATCCATCCATCTATTCATCCATCTATCTATCATTTCTCTCTTTCTCTCTGCGTGTGTGTGTGTGTGTGTGTAATCTATCTACCTATCATAACATAAATAGATCTGTTGTCTCAATTTATCACCCCTCTTTCTCTCATCATCTTTCTTTTCCTTCCTTCCTTCCTTCCTTCTTTCCACCCACCCATCCATCTATCTACCTACCTACCAACTGTATCTATCGCCATCTATATCTATCTGTCTACATGTCTGTCTGTCTGTCTGTCTATCTATCATTTCTCTGTATCTCTCTTTCAGCTCTCTATCTATATCTTTATTGTCTATCTTCTGTGTACATGTGTGTCTGTATATCTTTCTGTCTCCATCTAAATTAAGTTTCAGATAGAGCTACATTGGGGAAGGTATCTCCAAATTGTGAAAGATCATTATCATCATCCTTATCAGACACAGAGCAATCATAATCAAAATTCACAAGCCTAGCAACAATTAAAAAAAATACACAAAAAGCAATAAAAGCAATCTATACCATGGAACAGTTACACTCACAATAAAAACAGCACCAACATAACTAAAGTAAAATCCTATAAACCAGATACCCCTACTGTCCAATACCAATAACACTTGTTTGTCGGTCAAGTTTACAGGCACCCAACTTCAAAGGGACTCTGAGCAGCTTCTCTGAGCAGCTTCATATGATTAAAACACACAAACACACACACACACACACACGTGTGTGTGTGTGTGTGTGTGTGTCTGTGTGTCTGTGTGTCTGTGTGTAAAGCCTACAAAGTTGGAATTTGGCCTATATGTTCCTCTTGGCTTCTAGGTGCTCACTAAGAAAGGATTTTTCAAAATGACCATCAGAGCATTTAGAGTATTTCCTATATTATTATTATTAACACGCTCTGATGCTAAAGAGTTCTACTCCCCCTCCCCACCTGAAAAGAAACCTCTTCCAAATGCAAAACACAAACAGAGGAAAGGAGTTTCACTTTCACAGCACCAAGCAGCAGTAGTCCAGAACAGTTAAGCTAAGCTACGCCCAGACTCCTTGCTGTCTCCTTGCTCACATAGCAAATACTGTTTCAGTTTCCAAACAGACCTCCACTCTCTCCACTCACTGACAGGACACTAGCCAGATGAATACCGATGGATGCTGGTAGGCAGAGGCAGAAACTTTTTCCCCCCTTATTTTCCTCCTCCAAAAACTAAGCCCAATCACACAGTTTCATAGCGAAGCACGGATATAGAGTAGCTTGTGTGAGAGTGTGTATGTGTGTGTGTGTGAGTGTGTGTGTGTAAAATGAGCACAAAACAATATAATAAAAATGCCACAGGCATTTTTTTTTTTTTTTTTGCCACAGGGAAACAAAAAAAAATACATATATTTTTTTGCATTGTTTTTCAGGTTTGGATTGATAACAAAACAGCCCTTGTTGTTGCATTTTCTAACCACTGTTTTCTTAGCATCTTCTGATAGGACCAGCACAACAACTAGTTCATTCTTTGAACACCCTCACAACCTTTCTACAGAATGTTGTAGTTGGAACATTCAAGTGATTAGAGCTGGTGTGACAGGCTTATTCTCTCACTTACCCCTCTCTTAGGGAATTTAACACAAATACTTCTCAGCTGCATGAATGAACTCGGGAGCAGCCAGCATGAGCTATGTAGACAGTTTCAACCATCAACGGTTAATTGACTTCCACATCGCCAGCCCAATCTCATTGCTGTGCTATTGCAACATTGCCATTTCTCATCCCCCCCACACACACAGGCACATGCAAACACACACACGCACACAGACACCCCAGGCAGTGAGGTCCCGTTCCATTTCAAAATCCCCCCCTCCGGGGTTGTGGAAAAAAACAACAACCCAGAAAGCATGGCAAGCTGTCAACTTCTTATGGAGCCAGCCGGGTTTTGTTTTTTTTATGAAATTAGACATATTTGTGTTGATGTTTAGTAGCGAGCATGAAATTCAAATCTGGCTGTTTGGCAGTCGGCAGGCCAGTCCTTTAATAGTCAATGACATAACTTCATTGTGGTTTTGACAACACTGTGCAGCAGCTTGTGCTTACTGCTGGAAATTAAAGCCACCGAAAGAGATGACACCAGCAGAATCGCCAAGGCCAGCTCCCGAGCTTACAGGGTGTTTGTTATTCTCATTTGTTGAAGGTTGTTATTGTGTTTGTAAGACTGCCACATCCTATTTAGGGGTTTACTTCAAGTCAATGCCATTCTGCTTGGGTAAGAAACCTTCTGAGCAGCTTTTCGTTTTCTATTTTCCCACCAATAAGATTTCTGTTCTTTTTTTTTCCTTATCGGCGTTTTCATTTGTTCATTCTTCTCATCTTCTCATTTTCATGTCATTTAACAGGGAGGACAATTAACCAGCTTGCCTCCAGAAGTTGTAGGTGCTTCATCACTGGAGGTTTTTAAGAAGAGAAAGAAGAGACTGGACAGCCACTTGTCTGAAATGGTATAGGGTCTCCTACTTGAGCAGGAGGCTAGACTAGAAGACCTCCAAGGTCCCTTCCAGCTCTGGTCTGATTGTGATTTACTCACAACCCAATAGATTAGATCAAAGGTCTTCAAACTTGGGCACGCTTAAGACTTGTGGACTTCAACTCCCAGAATTCCTGAGCTAACATGACTGGAGGAGGAATTCTGGGAGTTGAAGTCCACAAGTCTTAAAGCTGTCAAGTTTGAAGACCCCTAGATTAGATCGTCATCTAATGCTTCAGCAGAGGATTTGACTAGAAGACTTCCATGGTCCCTTCCAGCTCTCTTATTCTGTGAAATCACTTGCCCTCAGAAGTTGTGGGTGCTTCATTACTGGAGGCTTTCAAGAAGAGATTGGACAGTCACTTGTCTGAAATGATATGGGGGGGGGGGTTGGACTAGAAGATCTCCAAGGTCCCTTCCAGCTCTGGTCTGATTGTGATTTACTCACAACCCAATAGATTAGACCATCATCCCAAGCCCCTTTGGGAGAATGTCTCTGTTTGTGAGAGCAGAAGAATTAGGCAAGCTAGTTAGAAGAACATGTTTGTAATCTTCAGGAACTCTGTGCTTATTCTTTGGGGCTTATTTCTTTTTTCTTTTCTGTGGAGACTCTTTCAATGCCTAGATCAGGGGTCCCCAAACTTGGCCAATTTAAGACTTGTGGACTTCAACTCAACAAGCAAAGCTGGCTGGATAATTCTGGGAGTTGAAGTCCACAAGTCTTAAAGTTGCCATGTTTGGAGACCTCTGACCTAGATGGAATAAAAGGGCTGGAATGAACTGAAGAAGTTTTTTTTTTATATGAGGAGCACAACATCTTCAAGCAAAAAGAAAGAAAGAAAGAAAGAAAGAAAGAAAAGAAAGAAAGAAAGAAAGAAAGAAAGAAAGAAAGAAAGAAAGAAAGAAAGAAAGAAAGAAAGAAAGAAAGAAAGTTATGTTGCCCTTTGAAAAAAACAAAACACTTTTGGGATAACCATGACCTGGATGACCGAGAATCTCTATGGACGAGAGATTTGGAAAGTACTTTTGGAGGTCTTCTAACCCCAATTCCCTGCTCAAGCAGGAAAATCCTATTAAAAACTCACTTCAGATAAAGGGTTGTCCAATATTGTCTTAAAAATTTCCAGCGTTGGAGCACCCATAACTTCTGGAGAGAAACTCATCCACTGATTAATTCTTCCCACTGTCAGGAAATTTTTCCTTAGTTCTAGATTGGGTCTGTCTTCAATGAGCTTCCATCTCTTACTTTTCACCCTGCCCCAGCTCAGGGGTGGGGTTCTGTGGGCGTGGCTTGGTGGGCATGGGTTGGTGGGCATGGCAGGGGAAGGATACTGCAAAATCCCCATTCCCTCTCCACCCCACTAACCTGCTTTCCAGCTCTGTTCTCCTGTGCAGGGCAACCAAAGAAGACCCAGCTGATCAGCTGGAATTCAGGAGGCAGGGAATAGATGGGGGCAGGGCCAGTCAGAAATGGTATTTGCCAGATCTCCAAACTACTCAAAATTTCTGCTACTGGTTCTCCAGAACTGGTCAGAATCTGCTGAATTCCACCTCTGCCCCAGCTGCTTTAAAGAATAAGTTGACCCCCTCTTCTCTGTGGCAGCCGCTCAAATATTGGAAGATGCGATCATGTCACCCCAGTCCTTCTTTTCACTAAACTAGACATACCCAATTCCTGAAACTGTTCTTATATGTTTTAGCCTCCAGTCCCCTAATCATCTTTGTTGCTCTTCTCTGCACTCTTTCTAAGGTCTCAACATCCTTTTTGTATACACTGGTGATTGTAGAGTTGTAATTGCAGGAATGTTCCTATCTCGGATGGCAAACCTCAGAGAAAGAATGTCTCCAAGCAAATACAACTCAGACAAACAAAGTCACTCATCTAAAGGAGGATCAGAGAGAGGAAGTCAACATAGGTTAGACTTTAACTAGAGATAATTAATTGTGTTAATTACTATTATGCTAAACAGTAATGAAAGTTAAGCAGTAACCAAAGTTAACCAATGATGGAGGATAACTAAAAATGTGTATAAATGCAAGATTAGACTCCAATAAAGTTCATCATGATTCAGTTGATCATGATCAAACAACTCGACTGCCTCATCATTACAACAGGTGATATTTTGATTAAGGGGACCTTGGGCTGATCCTTTAATAACTGAGACATTTTCCAGTCTTAAAAACCTCTTCTTCTCCCCCACTGATCAATCAACCTCAATGAAAGTAAAACCATGAGATAACTCTCCGGCTATTGAACCCAATATCTCATCGGTAAAAGTTTACTCCAATGAGGGATTCTCCTTCAGGATTTCCATACTGGTTGGCAAGAGGTCCATTATATTTGTGTCCCAGCAGGTGGCAGCACCAAGCCAACCATGGCTGATCTCAGCCAGAGCGAAGCAAGGTCACACCTGGTTAGTCATGGACCAGAGGCTGTCAGGAAACCCCAAAGCTCTTAGAAAATGGCAACATCAAAAGATATGTCCAGAATCCACCCAACCATCTCATGGGATCACCAGGAATCCAGAGAGATTGTATCTTTGCCTTTATTTACTCATAGGTCTCCTCTGTATTGATTCTGTTTTGATTGTGTAGTCTGGGTTATAGATTAACAGAGTTGGAAGGGACCTTGTAGGTCATCTAGTCCAACCCCGCCACCCAGCCAGGAAACCCTACCCCATTTCGGACAAATGGCAGTCCAGTATCTTCTTGAAAGCCTCCAGTGAGGAAGCTCCCACAACTTCTGAAGGCAACTTCTGTTCCATCGGTTGATTGGTCTCACTGTCAGAAAAAATTGCCTTATTTCCAGGTTGAATCTCTCCTTGATCAGTTTCCATCCATTATTCCTTGTCTGGGCTTCAGGTGCTTTGGAAAATAGGTTGACCCCCTTCCTCCTCTCTGGGGCAGCCCCTCAAATATTGGAAGACCGCTATGCTGTCTCCCCTGGTCCTTCTCTTCACTAGACTAGCCAGGCCCAGTTCCTGAAACCGTTTTTCAGATGTTTCACCCTCCAGTCCCCTAATCCTCCTGGTTGGTCCTCTCTGCACTTTTCCTAGAGTCTCAACATCTTTTTGATAGTGTGGTGACCAAAATTGGATGAAGACTTGATAGCAATCTTCCAAAATATAAGGGGCTGCCGCAAAGAAGAAGGGATCAAACTACCTGAAGGCAGGACAAGAAGCAACTTTTTGGAAAGGGTTCAGAGAAGAGCACCAAAAATGATTAGGCTAAAACACATATGAAGAATGATTGCAGGAACTGGGTGTGCCTACAGTGCAAAGAAGGACCAAGTGGGTGACATGAAAGCAAGTCTTCCAATACTTGAAGGGCTGCCACAAGGAAGAGGGGGTCAATTTATTTACCAGAGCACCTGTAGGTAGGACAAGAAACAATGGATGGAAACTAACCAAGGAGAGAAGCAACCTAGAACTAAAGAGGAATTTCCTAACAGGGAAAACAATTAACCAGCGGAATGACTTACCTCCAGAAGTTGTGTGTGCTCCATCACTGAAGGTTTTCAAGAAGAGATTGGACTGGGGGTGAAATGATAGCAGTCTTCTAATATTTGAGGGGCTCCTACAGAAATGAGGGAAAGATTGAAGCCAATAGAAGAAGCGGGTGACAGAGAAGGAGGTGGCTGGATGGAGTCACTGAAGCAGTCGGCGTGAGCTTAAATGAACTCCAGAAGATGGTAGAGGACAGGAAGGCTGAGAACAGGGGTGGGATTCTACCAGTTCACACCTATTTTCTAGAACTGGTTGTTAACTTTCTAAGCAGTTTGGAGAACCAGTTGTTAGAAGAAATTACTGGACTAATCCTGTAAGGAAGGCAGGAAGGAAACATTCTAGTGTTGCTTACAGAAACTGCCTCTCTGTTAACCCTTATTATGTTCTTGGCAGGACTAGACTTCCTGTCTCAGAAACTTCTCTGGAGTTATTTTTCCCACAGGGTTCCTGTGCCAAAAATTGTGTAGGCACCTGTGTGTGCTCCCTCACATGCCAGCACCCAGAAAGCAATGCACGTGGTCCCCCACGCCCCCTGCACATGCATGTGAAATCCCCCCGTCGCCGCCCCTTGCCTGCACTGCACCTCCCATCTGATTTTCAGTCTGTTTGAGGCCTTTTTCAGCCTCCCAGAGGCTTGAGGAAATCTTCTGCAGGCTTTGCAGGGCAAAAAATGGGCCCATTTCATCATTTCCAGTATCTCCGGAAATACAGGAAGTGACAAAATGGGCCTATTTTTCAGCCTGCAAAGGCTTTCTTCAAGCCTCTGGAAGGCCGAAAAAGGCCTCAGTCAGGCAGAAAATCAGCTGTGAGGCATGCCCTTTTCAGTGAGTTAAATTTGCCTGCGAGTTGCGTGCCAGCACAAATGGCTCTGCGTGCCACCTGTGGCACACATGCCATAGGTTCGCCATCACGAGGGTAGGGTTTCCTGCTTGAGGAGGGAGTTGGACTAGATGACTTCCAAGGTCCCTTCCATCTCTGCTACCGTTATCGAGGAGGCACTATAGACTAGTGTTGTGATGACCCAGAGTGTAACACAAACGCAACAAACTTCAAAATGTAAATAAATGTCCTTTAATGCTTCCAACTTGGCCCCATTGTTCAATAATTCTCAGTTGGAGATAAAATAGTCTTCAAAAGAAAGCAATACAGTCTGAACTTAGTGAGCAGATAGAGATGGAATAAAAAACTAAAACAAACTACAATGAAGGAATTTCCACATCAGACCAGGATAAGTAATTACCAACTTCAAGGAGATAACAAGGCACAGTGTGTTGGAAGGATGCCAACCAAGATAACTCCAGCCCAAAATAGCATACGCTTTGCTTCTGGCAACGCTGTATTGTAACCGTCTCTCTTATATACTATTCTCCCCAGCTGCAACCAATGAGGGGGATCATGACCACTTCCTCTCTCGTAAGCCAAGTTGTTTCCTTCTCCATTCTCCCTGCGTGTCCTGGGATGAAGAAGGAATGGGCCTGGTTCTTTCTCTGACTGCCCAGCCAGCCTTTGCCCTTCCCCAGCCTCCTCCACAACCTCCAGAACCACACCTTTACTCCCTGTCGGCTGTTCCTCCTCTCCCTCAGAGTCTGACTCTAACAAGGGCATGACAAGTGTGTTGATACTACTGCTACCATGTCAGCAGCTTCAAACATGAATCTATGTTTGAATCTGGGGTCAAATGGCATCCTGAAATATCACCAACACCCCAATTTGCAACTTGCAAATGAAACAGCTTTCACCACTCAGAATATGGCTATTGGGAGACCATCTCCTCCTAATTCTCTAGAAGAGGTGGAGAAGCTCCATGTAATTAAAACAAGCCATCCCAAATTCTTCTGCAAAATGACAGATATTTGTGCTCACTGATAATTGTAGAAGCTTCAAGGTGACCAGAGTTCTAACTGTATTTACCGAGTGTGGAGTAGCAAATAATGGATCCCTTAATTGCAAACATCAGGTAAAAGGTCTCCTTTTAATATTTGAACTTTCCTGAATGCTCACGCTCCCTGAAATATCTCCATAAATTAAAAGGCGAAATTAATTGGCTATGTTTAACTCCGCCTGGCCTAGCAGACCACCAATTTCCTTTCTTTTCATTTTAATTCTTCTCATCTCTTGGTAGTGATGCTCATCATGTTGTAATATTTCCCATGGTGTGAGAATGTTGTTTTTATTTTAACGGATAGAAATCCATGCATGCATCCTTTCCTGGATGGACAATCTCTGCTCACGGTTACCCATGCCCCAGTCACCTCCTGTCTTGACTACTTCAATGTGCTCTACAATGGGCTGCCCTTGAAAAGTATCCCTAAACTTCAGTTGACTTCAAAGTGTGGTGGCTCACGTGGTTGTGTATAGGTCTAGATTTACACAGGTGTCCCCTCTCTTGCAGGAGCTGTGTTGCCTCCAATCTATTTCTAGGTCCAATTCAAGGTGTCTCTCAGATATTGGAAGTTTGCTATGATGTCACCCTTAGTCCAATCTTTTCATAAAAACCTCCAACAATGAAGCACAATCTCAGCATTCCCCCCAAAAACTCCACTCCAACCGATACAGGCATCTTCTCAAAAGTTCTTTTTATTTGGATAGTAAACTGGCACAACTGGGGAATCCTGAATCAGAAAGTTCCAGGCTTCCTTGCAATAAGTAAAAACTACAAATCCATCCCCTGCACCCATCATCACATCACATGGCCCAATCACCATCTGTCCCAACTTGAGATGTTCCCTCACCCAGGTGCAGAAATAACATGACCTTGACTTAGAAAAAGAATGTTATTAGGTCTAACTACATACACTCCAAGAAATTCCCCCTCCCATTTTCCCAGGCTCAAACTGTGGCAACGTGGGAGCATCTGGTCTCAATATGGCTTCCAAAGCTGACACACCAATAACTTCTGGAAGCAAGTGATTTCGCTGGTTAATTGTTTTCCCTGTTTGGAAATGTCTTCTTATTTCTGGGTTGCTTTTCTCTTTGGTTAGTTTCCATCCATTGCCTTCTGGTACTTTGGAGAATTGTTTGACCACCTTGTCTCTGTAGGAGCCCTTCAAATATTGGAATACTGCTATCATGTCACCACTAGTCCTTTTTTTCACTAAACTAAAGGTAAAGGTTCCCTTCGCACATAAATGCTAGTTGTTTCCGGTTCTAGGGGCCAGTGCTCATCTCAGTTATAAACCCGAAGAGCCAATGCTGTCTGAAGATGTCCCAATGGTCATGTGGCCGGCATGACTAAATGCCAAAGGTGCACGGAACGCTGTTCCCTTCCCACCAAAGGGGTCCCTATTTTTTTTACTTGCATTTTTTACGTGCTTTCGAACTGCTAGGTTGGCAGAAGCTTGGGCAAGCCACGGGAGCTCACTCCATTACGTGGCGCTGGAGATTCGAACTGCTGAACTGCCAACCTTTCCGATCGACAAGCTCAGCATCTTAGCCACTAAGCCACTGCACCCATTCACTAGACTATATATACTCAATTCATGAAACTGGTTTTTTGTACATTTAGCCTCCAGTGATGGAACATCCACAAGTTCTGAAGGCAAGCCATTCCACCAATTAATTGGTCTCACTATTAGGAAATTTCTCCCTAGTTCCAGGTTGCTTCTTGATTAGTTCCCATCCATTGTTTCTTGTCCTGCCTTCAGGTGCTTTGGAGAAGAGGTTGACTCCTTCTTCTTTTTGGAAGCCCCTTAAATATTGGAATACTTCCATCATGTCAACCCAATTCTTCTTTTCTTTAGACTAGCCAAATCCAAATCCAGAACCGGTTCTTCATCTGTTTTAGTCTCCAGGCCTTTGATCATCTTTGTTGCTCTTGTTTGAGCTCTTTCTAGTGTCTCAAAACACACACACACACACACACACACACACACACACATATTGTGGTGACCAAAACTTGATGCAGTATTCCAAATGTGGTCTTTGTAAAACAGTACTAGAACTAGAACAGCGCTAGTGATCTCAGTTCTATCCCTCTGCTGTCCCAAAGGCAGCTGGACTTTCTGGTTTTTCTTTGAAGACATTTTGCTTCTCATCCAAGAAGCTTCTTCAACTCTGATTGGATGTTGGGGAATGGAAAGACACAACACAGTCCTTTCAACCGTTCCAAGAAGGCTCTTCAAAGAAAAAAACAGAAAGTCCAGTTGTCTCTTAATGAAGCACCTTTGGGACGACCAGGACCTGGATGACTGAGGATCTCCATAGACATTTATCCCTCTGTTAATGCAGCCTAAGAGGGCATTGGCTTTTTGGGGGAGGCTAAGTTAAGATTGATAGCCTGTGTGGTCACGAAGTGCCGTCTATTTTATAGGTAAATGAATCTTGCGTTAGCATCCATTTCTTGTCACATTTTTGACATGATGACCTGGTTGAGAATAGATGAAGTAGAGGGATATTTTGCCCACCTGGCTTTAAATGTGATTAACTGTTAAGCGGTTTAAAGAACATGAACTGTGGTTGTCACAAGCCATGGCCCTTTCACACAAGTGAGGAATCTGCTGATCTTTGCTAGTTTCTGGAGGTTTGCTGAAACAGGTCACTCTTATAAAGACGCTTCCTGACCTTACCTCTAATTAAAGGGGTTTGTGCAGCCGACAACTGCAACCATTTGGGCAAGAGAATAGATGTTTCTTTTTGTTGTGTGTTGTTGTAAATTTTGAGTTTTCACAAAGAGAAAAAAAAATACAAATAAAACATCTTTTTTGAAAGTAGCGTAATCCCGGGTTACATTTCTTCGTACAGACACAAATTCAGCTTCATGCTCATTTTTATATTCTATTCCATATCTTATTACTATTTTACATTTTCTGCATAGCTTCTCCCCTCTTTTAATTTTCTCAATTTTATTTTAATTATCTCATCTCAATTCAAATCATTGTATTTATATTTTTTGTCTGTCCTGTTTCAATTATCTATTATCTTTTCTCATTAAACAAAATTTCTCCTGTAGTTACTGATTGGAGTATGATGCCTTTATATCTTTTCCCTAAAGTTGTAATATTCAATATAATAGATAACTTCCATTCGGATTCTGCTTGGTACGTTCTTAAAATACACACTGTATTCTTAAAAAAAGGAAAAATTATAAATGTATATAATTAAAACAACATTCCATTCCAATTCAATTCTATCATTAATATTAATATTCATTAAAGTCTTAACATCTTTAACATTACTTTTCAATTAAATATCATACTTCTATGGGAACAACTACAAGCTTTCCATAGTTAATTCCCCCCTCTTCACTTATATTTTATAAAACATCAACTAATTATTCACTTATTTTATTCACAAACATTTCACTAAATTACACTAACTATTTTATCCCTCATTTTAATCATACCTTGTTTCCAATTTTCTAAAGTTATTTCTGTTACTAATATAACAATACAATCTCATGTACCTTTAAGAATCCCCTTTTCAGTTAGATTTTCACCCATTATCTCTAAATAGGCCCTGATTCTCTATATCTTGTTTCTGTCCTTTGTAACTTCTTTTCCTTTCCTTCTTCCCTCTCTTCTTCTCTCTCCCCTTTTTACCCCCTTGTCTCTCTATCTCTATTTCTCTCTTCTGTATTCCCCTTTTCTGTTGCTTTCCAGTATTATACAATTTAACCCGGTCAGCCAAAACTTTTACTTCTTATCTTCCTCCTGCACATTCTTTTCCAGTCTAGTTCTTCTTTGAGGTGGCCATTTCTGACCACTGCTGCAACCGCCTTCAGGAAAGGGAGTAATGGCCAGCTGAGGAGGAGAGATGTGGCTCTGCTCGACCCTGCTCGCAGTCTCCCCCCTCTTCACCACCTCTACGGGGTGGCTTAGCCCCGAAACCAGCTGGCTTGGGGTGCTCCAGCGGCAAGCCCAGACAGAAACTGTGCACAATCACAGATTTCTGTCTATCGCCGAAGCCCTTCAAACTGGAAGTTTCAAGAGACTAGATGTTTCTTGTTTGTGTTTCACTTCACTGGTGGAAACAAAAGGCAAATGCATGTTGCTACAAGAAAGTGCACAAATACACACAAATAGTGGTTTCCACCATTCCACTTTTTTTCCCCACAGGAATCCACCAGTTGTAGGATGGTGGGAGGTCATGTGAATGGGATCTTAAAAGAAAGTGACAGTCAATCCAGTTGAGAGCCAGTTTGGTGGTTCTGGCTTAGTGGTTCTGGCTTAGAAACCATGAGATGGTGATCCCAAAGGTGCTTTTTGCAAGAGGCAACTGGATTTTCTGGTTTTTCTTTGAAGACATTTTGCTTCTCATCAAGGAAGGTTCTTCATTGCTGACTGACCTCCAGGGTCTTCAAGCCTGACAGCTTTAAGACTTGTGGACTTTAACTCCCAGAATTCCTGAGCTAACATGACTGGAGGAAGAACTCTGGGAGTTGAAGTCCACTTGTCTTAAAACTGTCAAGTTTGAAGACCCCTGTGGTAGAGGAGGTTGGAAGATCTCCAAAGTCCCTTCCACTCACTAGGAGATGATGAGTTCTAGTCTGGCCTCAGTGTGTCCATGAGGTTGGTTATCCCATGTCAATCTCCTAAATTCTAGATATCCCAAAGAATATGGATACTGGCTCTTTTTACTGAATATGTTTTTCTTCAGAGTTCTAGTCTAACCTTAGGCATGAAAGCCAACTGGGTGACTTTGGACCAATCACCTGGTGATGGTGAGTTTTAGTTCTATCTCACTCACAAAAGGAGCTGGTTGACTTTGGGCTGCTAATCACAAGGAGACTGGCCTCATTATGTCCATGAGGTTGGTCATCCCATGTTGATCTCCTAGTTGTCCTAGGATAAATTCCAGATATCCCTAAAAAAATGAACACTGGCTATTTTTATTGAAGAAGGTGTCATTTATAACTAAATATCTGCATGATGAGCTATGGTGGCACAGTGGTTAGAATGCAGTATTGCAGGCTGATTCTTCCCATTGCTAGGAGTTTGATTCTCACTGGCTCAAGGCTGATTCAGCCTTCCATCCTTCTGAAGTGGGTAAAATGAGGACCTAGATTGTTGGGAGCAAGAGGCTGTCTCTGTAAACTGCTTAGAGAGGACTATAAAGCACTGTGAAGCAGTATATAAGTCTAAGTGTTATTGCTAGTGATGGATGGATGGATAGATTAGATGGATTTAATGGGTGGATGGGTAGCTAGATAGCTAAGTAGATAGATAGATAGATAGATAGATAGATAGATAGATAGATAGATAGATGATAGATAGATAGATGATAGATAGATAATACATAGATAGGATAGATAGATAGATAGATAGATAGATAGATAGATAGATAGATAGATAGATAGATAGATATAGATAGATAGATAGATAGATAGATAGATAGATAGATAGATAGGTGATAGATAGATAGATAGGATAGATATGAGATAGATAGATAGATAGATAGATAGATAGATAGATAGATAGATAAGGTAGATAGGTAGATAGATAGAGATAGATGGATAGAAAGTTGATAGATAGATAGATAGATAGATAGATAGATAGATAGATAGATAGATGAATATTTAGATAGATAGACAGATAGATAGATAGATAGATGATAGATAGATAAATAGATAGATAGATAGATAGATAGATAGATAGATAGATAGAGCCATGGTGGTGCAGTGATTAGAATGCAGTATTTCAGGCTAATTCTCCTGACTGCCAACAGTTCGATCCTGACTGACTGGCTCAAGGTTGACTAAGCCTTTCATCCTTCCCAGGTCAGAAAAATGACACCCCAGATTGTTGGGGTCAAGAAGCTGACCCTATAAACCACTTAGAGAAGGCTGTAAAGCACTGTGAAGTCTAAGTGCTAAGCGTGGATGCAAGTTTAAAGAAAGCTGTCTTAAGTCTCTGGGAACAAATGAATTTGATGCCTAATTTTGCAAGAGGGTATGATTATATTGCAATATTGTATCAGTATACATAACATATGCAGATAGATGAGTTAAGGGTGGGGGGAAGAAATGAATGCAAAAAAGGGCCAGTTTGTGTCCTTTCAATTAAGGCTTTGAGGATTCACACTCACTGGATTATAGTACTGTTACTAAGCTCCTTAATATCTGGAGGGGTGATATAAAAACCCTCATCTCTATTCTTACCAAAAATGATAAGATCAAACACCTGGTACATTCTAATTCCATGGATTTATGTTGGAATCTCTTGTTATGGTTTCTTTCTTTCTTTTTTCTTTTTGGTGAATTATGGCTTCAGACTTGAAAAGCAACCTTCATGAATGAACGGGCCATTAGAGATCAGTTGGAACAGTGAGAACTTTCGTATCACCTCCACTGTACGTACACCTTGGCAACCTCAGACCAAGTTAAAACTTCGAAATGCCCTGGAAAGTGACCTTAAATCTTAAAGAAGGAGGCATACTCTGTATGTGAGCATGTATCTGCACATACATGTGGAGGACTCTCTTCTCTGTGTGATGAAATAATCTAGCGACTTGGAAATCTAAAACCATCTCTGCTGAAGAAATCTAAGCTATCAATAATGGAGAATATTTGCACCTCACGGGTTGAAATGAGGGGTCCTTGGTGCTCTGTGAGCTTGGTTGTTTTCTTGCAGACGTTTCATTAACCAAACTAGGTAATATCATCAGTGCTGGAAGGGAGGGGAGTTTGGAGGGTGAGGAGGGAGGGAGCTAAAATGAGTTTAAGGTGCCAACTCTCAAAAGTATGTATGTATGTATGTATGTATGTATGTATGTATGTATGTGTATGGCCCCATATTATAAAAAAAATGTACAGATTCTGGAAAGAGTGAAGAGAAGAGCAACAAAGATTATTAGGGTACTGGAGGCTAAAACATATGAAGAATGGTTGCAGAAATTGGGTACGTCTACTATAATGAAAAGAAGGACTAGGAATGGTCTGATAGCAGTCTTCCAATATCACAAGGGCCTGCCACAAAGAAGAAGGAAGCAGACTATTGTCCAAAGCATCTGAAGGAAAGGCAAGAAGCAACAGATGGAAACTAATCAAGGAAAGAAGCAATCTGGAACTAAGGAGAAATTTCCTAACGGTGAGAGCAATCAGCCAATGGAATGGTTTGCCTTCAGAAGTTGTGGATGCTGTACCACTGGAGGCTTTTCAGAAGAGACTGGACAGTCACTTGTCTAGGCATGACATGATAGCAGTCTTCCAGTACTTGATGGGCTCTCATGAGGAAGAGGGAGCCAATTTATTCTCCCAAAGCAGGATAAGAATAATGGGTGGCAATTTAACTGAGGGAGATGCAGCCTAGAACTTAGGAGAAATTTCCTGGCAGTGAAAACAATAAAATGGAACAGCTTTCTTCCCAGAGTTGTGGATGCTCCATTATAGGAGATGAACAGGAGGAACTGGAAGGTGGAGTTAAACGTGTCATCAGTTTGGAATCTTTATGTCCCACAAGGGAGGACAGTCCTCCTTTTGTAAGTTCTGTCCTCTCTTGAAAAGCGTCCTCCTACATGTCTTCCTTTTTGATATTTGAAGACTAATCTGTAAATCTCCATATTTGATCGATGCCGATCCGATCCGTTGTGTGTGATGTGATGTATTTGTATTTGACATGATGATTTGTCGAAGCTCGGTACAGTGCGGCGAGACACGATTATGAAATGCATGCACTCCCCACAGGAGAATTGTTTTGAAAGAGTGTGCCACGTGCAAGAGTGCACCATGAGCAAGAGTGCGACACGCACAAGTGGCTTTGTTTTTTTTTTCTTCAATTTATTTGTGTCCTCCTTTTCACTGTAAAAAAGTTGGTCACCTTACACAAGATGCCAGTCTCCTGTGAATTACTTTGACCCTTTACAAGTGCCATTTTAGCTTTGACTGTTAGTTGACCAGATTGTTGTGTATATGTAACAATGATAAACCCTTCAGTTCTTTCAACTGAGTGAGTGTTCCTGTTTTTTTTGTTCCTGACATTCCATCACCAGAGGTTTTCAAAAAAAGATTGGAGAACCATTTGACCGGGATGATATAAGACCGTGGTTGCCAATCTTTCCAGATTGGTGAACCAGCGGAGGAAGGAAAGGATGGTTCTGTATGAGTGGTACGCACAACTGTGTACAATTTCACTTGAGTGAGCAGTGGTCATGCTTGCCCAAACACTCAAGTAGGCTGCAGCCTGGTAGTGGACCAAATAGGCTGAGGCCTGGTAGTGGGCCGAATAGGCTGCGGCTTGGTAGTGGACCAAATAGGCTGAGGCCTGGTAGTGGGCCGAATAGGCTGCGGCTTGGTAGTGGGCCAAATAGGCTGAGGCCTGGTAGTGGGCCGAATAGGCTGCGGCTTGGTAGTGGGCCGAATAGGCTGCGGCTTGGTAGTGGGCCGAATAGGCTGCGGCTTGGTAGTGGGCCGAATAGGCTGGCGGCAGTAGTGGGCCGAATAGGCTGCGGCAGTAGTGGACCAAATAGGCTGAGGCCTGGTAGTGGGCTGAATAGGCTGCGGCTTAGTAGTGGGCCGAATAGGCTGAGGCCTAGTAGTGAGTTGAATAGGCTGCGATCTGGTAGTGGGCCGAATAGGCTGAGGCCTGGTAGTGGGCCGAATAGGCTGAGGCCTGGTAGTGGGCTGAATAGGCTGCGGCTTGGTAGTGGGCTGAATAGCCTGAGGCCTGGTAGTGGGCTGAATAGGCTGCGGCTTGGTAGTGGGCGAATAGGCTGAGGCCTGGTAGTGGGCTGAATAGGCTGCGGCTTGGTAGTGGGCCGAATAGCCTGAGGCCTGGTAGTGGGCTGAATAGGCTGAGGCCTGGTAGTGGGCTGAATAGGCTGCGGCCTAGTAGTGGGCGAATAGGCTGAGGCCTAGTAGTGGGTTGAATAGCCTGAGGCCTGGTAGTGGGCCAAATAGCCTGCGGCTTGGTAGTGGGCTGAATAGGCTGAGGCCTGGTAATGGACTGAAGCCTGGGGGATTGGGTACCCCAGATGTAAGGTATTCTGCTCAGGCAGGGGTTGGTCTAGAAGGCCTCCAAGGTCCCTTTATGATTCTCTGATTCCTTCTCTTGAAATGGCTGCTGACAGACACGGAGGAAGCTTGGAGGCAAAGCGATTATGCCCGCTCTGCATTAGGATGGGCGGGAACGTCAGGCCAATGCCTCGAATCTGTTCTGGCACCACTATTATCCTCGCTAATGATGTTTCTATGAAAAACATAAAGATCAAGGAAAGCAAAGGGAATAACAACATCTTTCATTGTGTTGCTGTACGTCTGATAAAGTCATTAGGGGAAAAAAACAGGAAAATGTCTTTTTAATGCTGATGTTGCATAAACATCTTTTCTTTTTTTTCCGAGGGAAAATGTTTTCGCATTATCTTAAGAGATGAAAGAAGGGGGGGGGAAGCAGAATTTCTCCAGCTCTCCATCACAAAGTGCCTTGAAAAAGACACAACAGAAAGATATTTTTCGTCTATTCAGTCTCGTCCTGCCAAGGATCAAGAAGAGATTCACACGGGAGCCGACTTCCAACTCTGTTATTAAATAAAATCAGACTGATCTGATAATAACATCTTGAGATAAACAGAACAGAATGACCCCGATTCGCTTAAGCACCTCGTGATTCCCTTAACAACTTCAGTGATTTGCTGGACAGGTCGTAAAATGGGGCAAAACTCACTTAACAGCCATTTTGCTTGGGAACAGAAACTTGGGGCTCAATAACATGGACTGGAAAAATGGAGGAGATTTTGACTAGAATCCATCGGTTCTTATTCTAAAATACTTGCCTTAGAACCGTGATGGTGAATCTGTGGCACGCAGATCCATTTGGACGGGCACGCAAGCACCGGACAAACTTACCTGCACTGAGCATACTTGTGCCTCCCAGCTGATTTTCGACCCGTTTGAGGCCTTTTTCGGCTTCCGGGAGGCTCAAGGGAAGCCTCTGCACCCTATGGAGGCTGAAAAATGGGCCTTCTGGAAATACCAGAAGTGTTGAAACAGGCCCTTTTTTCAGCCTCCATAGGCTGCAGAGGCTTCCCTCGAACCTCTAGGAGGCCAAACAAAGGCCTCAAATGGGCCAAAAATCAGCATGCACGCAGTGCAAATAAGGGGGCAGAGGGGATGTTATGCGCGCATGCACAAGGGGGGCAGGATGCATTGCATTGTGGGTGCCGGAATGCACACACAGGCACTATCACACAGGTGAGTGCTTTCGGCACACCACAACCAAAAGGTTCGCCATCAGTGCCTTAGAACATACATATAACATAGAATAATACAGTTGGAAGATACCTTAGAGATATTCTAGTCGAACCCCCCATTCATCAGTGGTGGGATTCAAATATTTTTACTACCGGTTCTGTGGGTGTGGCTTGGTGGGTGTGGCAGAGGAAGAATACTGAAAAAAGCCCTCCCCACCCCAATAACCTGCTTTCCAGCTCTGTTCTCCTGTGCAGGGCAACAAAAGAAGACCCAGCTGATCAGCTGGAACTTGAGAGGCAGAGAATAGATGGAGGTGGGGCCAGTCAGAGGTGGTATTCCAAACTACTCAAAATTTCCACTACCGGTTCTCCGAACTACTCAAAATTTCCGCTACCGGTTCTCCAGAACTGGTCAGAACTTCCTGAATACCACCTCTGCTGTTCATGCAGGGGACCCAATACCATTTCAGATAAATGATTGTCTAATTTCTTCTTGAAAACCTTCACTATTGGACCCAAAGGTGCTTTTTCTAGAGGCAACTGGACTTTCCCATTCCTCACCATCCAGTCAGAGCTGAAATAGCTTCTTGGGATGAGAAGCGAAACGTCTTCAAAGAAAACCAGAAAGTCCAGTTGCCTCTTGAAAAACCATGATCTGGATGATGGAGAAGCTCCACAGACCTCCAGTGTTGGAGCACCAACTATTTCTGAAGGCAAGCCATTCCAATTTTTGATTGGTGTCATCACTAAGAAATTTCTCCTTAGTTCTAGGTTGCTTCTCTCCTTGATTAGTTTTCATCCATTGCTTCTTGTCCTGCCTTTTGATGCTTTGGAGAATAGCTTGACTCCCTCTTCTTTGTGGCAGCCTCTCAGATATTGGAACTCTACTATCATGTTACTCCTAGTCCTTCTTTTCATAAAACTAGCCATACCCAAGTCCTGCAACCATGTTTGTAGGTTTGACCTCCAGCCCCTGATCATCTCTGTTGCTCTTCTCTGAACTCTTTCCAGAGCCTCAACATCTTTTTTTTTTAATTGGAGTGACCAGAACTGGATGCAGTCTTCCAAGTGTGGTGTTTTTAACTCTTGCATTAGAAATCAAGTGTTTAAAAAAAAAGGATATATTTCAGGTGTAGCTGAGATCTTCAAAAGATTATTTACAGGAGTTTGCATTTGAAATATGGTATATTCAGGAGCACCGAGTCTAAAGTAGCCCCCGTTTATCAAAGCTGTTTTTAAAAACCGGTATCTTTAGGCAGTCTTAAAAAGATTTCTGACGGAAAATTGTATGCAAAGCACCTTTTTAAAAAAATGGACAAATAGGTACAAAGCTGCAATAACGTGCATATGAAGCTGGCTATGCTAAGCAAACAAATAAAGCATTTTTTTTTTCAGATTAAACTTGTATACGCACACAAATAAATTGATGGAACAGAATAAAAAGTCTGTTTGATCCTTGGGGACCACATGTACTTTTCCTGGCAAATATATATATATATATAATGTTTTGCATTGCTTTCTTCCAAGAATGTTGTTCCATTCCATAATGTTCTAGTCTTTCCCACAGTTGTTGAATTCCTATATATCCCTCATCCATAGAATAGAACAGTGGGGGCTAACCTTTATGGGCTCTTGTGCCAAAAATTGTGTGCGTGCTTGCATGCTCGTGCGGCACTACCCAGAAAGCAACATACACCTCCCCCACGTGCCTTAGGCATGCACATGCAATCCCCACACCCCCTACACATGTGCGCATCTCACAGCTGAGTTTTCAGCTGGTTTGAGGCCTTTTTTGGCCTTCCAGAGGCTTGAGGAAGGCTTCTGCAGGTTTTGCAGGCCGAAAACTAGGCCCGTTTCATCATTTCCGGTATTTCTGGAAAAGCAGGAAGTGATGACACGGGCCTAATTTTTGTCCTGCAAAGCCTGCAGAAGCCTTCCTCAAGCCTTTGGGAGGCTGAAAAAGGCCTCAAACTGGCTGAAAATCATCTGTGAGGCACGCACATGCGCAGTGAGGTAAGTTTGCCTGCAGCTTGCGTGCCGGCACAAATGGCTCTGCATGCCACCTGTGCCACACATGCCATAGGTTTGCCATCACAGGAATAGAACATAGAATGATAGAGTGGGAAAGAACCGTGGAGGTCTTCTAGTCTAACCCTTTGATTGAGCAGGAGACTCTATACCATTTCGGACAAGTGACTTTCCACTCACTGCTTAAAAGCCTCCAGTGATGGAGTACCCACAACCTACAAGTGATTCCATTGGTTGATTGCTCTAACAAATAGGAAATTTTTCCTTAATTTTAGGTTGCTGCTCTCCATGGTTAATTACTATCCATTTTGTTTGGAAAATAGTTTGACACACACCCCCTCAAACTATTTTGTAGGAGCCCCTCAAATACAGATAGCTTTTTGGTTATGACCACAACTGAGCCCAAAATTTATGTTGCTAAGTGAAACATGTGTTAACTGAGTTTTACTTTCTCCTCCTCCTTCCTCTTCCTCTTCTTCTTCCTCTTCCTCTTCTTCTCCTTCTCACAGATATGAGAGGCATAAACACTGATCACCCTGAACTCATTTCTCATTTAGCCAATCTGTTCCATCACCTCTGCAAGCTTCTTTATGTCATCCAACTGGTTGGCATCCTTCTGCTGACAAAGATGAGTTTTCAATCAATTAATCAACCAATCGGAACAGAGCCGGAAGGGACCTTGTAGGTCATCCAACCCCATACCATTTCAGACAAGTGACTGTCCAGTCTCTTCTTAAAAACCTCCAGTGATGGAGCACCCAACAATTTCTGGAGGCAAACCGTTCCACTGGTTAATTGTCCTCACCGTTAGGAAGTTTATCCTTAATTCCAGGTTTTTATTTTTTTTATTTTTATTTTTTACTTTTGAGTCATCGCCCGGAGCTGCAGCTTCACATGACATGATGGGTTTCCTAATCACGGGCAAGATCAGAGCTCCTGCAATATTCCTTATAAATATGACTTGCTTCCCTTGAACAAATTATATGGTTTTCCTGCAGCTAAATTCTTTCAGATGAATAAAGGCCCAAGGAAGACCCTCTGCATTCTACTCGAAATAATTGCTGGAGATGTCATTCTGGGGCTGTGCTGAACCAAGAACTACCCAACTACATTTTAGAAGGTTGAGTTGTGGCAAGCAATCCCTTGAGGAAAGAGGATTAATTGAGGGAAACTTAGTTAAGTTCATTATGGGTGAGCATTTGAAGCATGCTGTGCTATCTCTCTCTCTCTCTCTCTCTCTCTCTCTCTCCCTCCCTCCTTCCCTCTCCCTCTCTTTCTCTCTCTCTGCTTATCTCTCTCCCCTCCCTTTCTCTTTCCCTCTCTCTCTCCCAAAAAGAGAGACAGAGAGAGAGAGAGAGAGAGAGAGACAGAGAGAGAGATACTAACTGTGATTTAGTGAACTTATTAACATTCCCCAGCAATTATTTTCACCAAAAACACAGAACAATCCCAACTGTTCTTCATACTGTAGGAGAAATATTCATCTGGTTCTATTCCAATCCAGGAGAAAGACATTGAAAACATGGAGGATGATTGGAAAGATGGTTTATTGATGAAGCAGAACCACATGGGATTTGAGAAGGGGAAGGGTTATATCTTCTCTTGGGCTTTGCACTTGAGCTTCCTGTTCCTGTGCAAGAACATGTATTCTATTGGCTGTTGTCAGATTCCCAAGGGGTCATGTAGGGGTTATGTAGGGGTCATAGCTAGCTCTATAGGCAAAGTACAAATCCTATTTCTTTGTCTGAACTAAGTTTGGTTGAAGTTTGGACTGCTCTGAGATTATACAATGAAGGGGCTTTTGTTCTGAAACAGTGTTGGGCAATTCCTATTGTGGCTTAATGGTATTCGTCCTATTTTGGCTCTTGGGCGAGAGTATTTACTTATAAATAGAACTATCTAGATACTTGTCTTCTTTCAATAAGCTCTTTATCTCTTAAATGCTGACATCTGCTGTGGGCTATTAAGAAAAGTGGGGGTTGCTTTCTGCCTCTAAAAAAACATGTTTCTCCATTTCTCTCTTTGGGAAATATAATAATCTGGCTTTTAAAAAATATTTCTCAAAATATTTCATTCTTCACATCCTTCAGCTAGGAAATCCTCTTTGTTGCTCTTCTCTGCACTCTTTCCAGAGTCTCAATATCTTTTTTTTTTTTTACATTGTGGTAACCAGAACTGGATGCAGTATTCAAATTTGCCTTAAACATGCCTTTGATTATTATTTTAAGGGAGAGAAAGAGACAGATATTCCCTTCTATAGATTTTGTAATTTCCAGAGAACAAGAGAAATCAGAAATGGGAGTAATTCTGTGTCTCCATTTTTCACCTCCGCTTTTAAGAGAAGCCCTATCTAGAAAGTTCCTAATGCACTCATTGATTTTGTCACATTCTCCACGTGAAGAAAGAAATGTACTTTTTCTGCTAAATTTTGCGCTTTTTTTTAAAGTGAAGCTTTTGTGGAGCGGTGAAGTTAAGGTGCTTAATTTATTTTATTTTATTTTTATTTTATTTTTAGCAACCTTCATTGTTTATATTCATTGCTGGAGTTGAATATCTGAAAAGATGTAATTATGCCCCAGATAAATGAGGGGGAAGAATATGCATAAGATACTTTTTTTTCTATTCTCTTCTTCCAGATGATTGGAAATCGCACAGGCTGACTTTGTCTTCAGAGAAGAGTAATTGGAGATCCCCTTGTTTCAGAGTTTAAGAGGTGGAGGCAACTCAAAATAATGCTTAATCAATGGTAAAGCAAACGTTTTAGTTTTAGAGGCCTGGATTTTATTAGCAGAAGAGACCTGGTTGGAATCAGCCAACTTTAGAAAGTTGCAACAGTTTCCCAAACTCTCGTTTGTGCATTGGGAGGTTTGTGTGTGTGTGATTCTACCAGTTTGCACCTATTCGCTAGAACCGGTTGTTAACATTCTAAGCAGTTCAGAGAACTGGTTGTTAGGAGAAATTACTGGCCTAATCCTGTAAGGAAGGCAGGAAGGAAACATTCTGGTGTTGCTTACAGAAACTGCCTCTCCATTAACCCTTATTACATACTTGGCAGACTAGACTTCCTGTCTCAGGAGTTTTTTTCCCCTCCTTTGCTGGTACTTTGCTTGTGTGGAGTGACCATTCAAAGTTAGAATGGCACTGAAAAAAGTGACTTATGACCATTTTTCACACTTATGACTGTTGCAGCATCCCCGCAGTCATGAGAGGCCAGGCGAGGAGATGCGTGCCTCAATGTGAGTGATATTGAGTTGGCCGCTCCCAGCCAGTCACATGACCACCAAGCCACACACACCCAGTCACATGACCACCAAGCCACGCCCACCACCTAAGCTACATCAACAGAACTGGTTGTTAAAAATTTGAATCCCACCCCTGTGTGTGTGTGTGCGTCTGTGTGTGAACTGTGCAGAATCAGGAGCATTCATTAAGCTCTAATTAACCGAGTTACAACCCTGGGGATGCTGAAGCCCAGTCAGTGCTGGGATGCAAACATTTTTACTACTGGTTCTGTGGGCATGGCTTGGTGGGCATGGCTTGGTGGGCATGACAGGAAAAGGATACTGTAAAATCCCCATTCCCTCCACACCCCACTAACCTGCTTTCCAGCTCCGTTCTCTTGTGCGGGACTACCAAAGAAGACCCAGCCGATCAGCTGGGACTCAATGGGAGGCAGAGAAGAGATGGGGGCTTGGCCAGTCAGAGGTGGCATTTGCCGGTTCTCCAAACTACTTAAAATTTCTGCTACCGGTTCTCCAGAATTGGTCAGAACCTGCTGAAGACCACCTCTGGTCTTTACAGGATGGAGACTGCAACTCACTAAACAACAGCCTAATCCAAAATATCCTCACCAACATTGCCAGGGCAAGCCATCTGTAGGTAAACAGAGCAGGAGATGTTATACCATTTTAGGGGGGAAAAATGGCTGTTCTATATCTTCTACAAAATCCCTCTGGAGGCAAGTTGTTCTACTGGTTAATTATTGTCACTGTCAAGAATTTTCTTCTTAGTTCTAGGTTGCTTCTCTCCTTGATTAGTTTCCATCCATTGCTTCTTGTCCTGCCTTCAACTGCTTTGGAGAATAGCTGATGCTCTCTTCATTGTGGCAGCCCCTTACATATTGGAAAACTGCTATCATGTCACCCCTACTCTCTTCTTTTCATTAGGCTAAACAACCTAAACATTCTTTAACCGTTCATCATAATAACAGTATTGAACTGAAACTCCCTGCTCAACCAGGAGGCCCTATATTTTGAGACGTGGCTGTCCCGTCTCTTTTTGAATGCTTGCAGTGTTGAACTACCCTCAACTTCCGGTGGCAAGCTGTTCCACTGGTTAATTCTCCTCCCTGTTAGGAAGTTTCTCCTTAATCCCAGGTTGCTTCTCTCCTTGATGAGTTTCCATCCATTGTTTCTTGTCCTGCCCTCTGGGGCTTTGGAGAATAGCTTGACTCTTCTTTGTGGAAGCCCCTGAGATATTGGAAGACTGCTATCATGTCACCCCTAGTCCTTCTTTTCCTTAAACTAGATGTACCCAATTCCTGCAACTGGTCCTCATATGTTTTAGCCTCCAGTCCCCTAATAATCTTTGTAGCTCTTCTCTGCATTCTTTCTACTGACCCACTGGTCTGTGGGCCTTCGAGATCCTCAGGAACCCAGGTGATCAGAAATCTTCTTCAAAGTGTGGGACCCCCTACCCTTTCTCATTCCACTCCACCATATATCATGGATCTTTCCGAAGAATATCATCCTAGGGAATGCAATCCTGCAGAATGCGAATTTTATCGCTCTTGCATTTTATGATCTCTTCTTCTGGAGGTTAATATCGGTGCGACAATGTCTCAAAAGTTGTTTTGCCGGGGTGTGCAATTAGAAACCTGGCAGGTGTATAATTTAGTGTGGCATTAATTGGCTAAGAGACAGAGCATAAAGGAAATGTTTTGTGCGTGAGGCTGCAAAACCTTCCTGCTTCAGGAAGGACCTCTTCGCAAAGATGATTGCAACAATTCACCCGTGAAAACCGGTTGGCTCGCATTTTCGGCCTGTGCTACTTTTCTTCTACAAACAGTTGGATTAGACAGGGTGTGTTTCTGTGTGTGTTTTCCCTTCTCCCTGATTTAAGGATAGTAAATCTCCAGAGAGATTCGTTGGGGCTTCAATTGTGAGGATGATATATACAAATAAAAATCCAAGCAAGCATTGGGACTTGTTTAATTACTTCTTGAACCTGGGAATCCATTCAGCTCCCAGAAATGCTGAATTGTATATTGTAATTGATATACAATTACAATCCTATACCATGTAGGATCTCCTGCTTCAGTAGAGGACTAGACTAGAAATCTTCCAAGATCCCTTCCAGCTCTATTCTGATTCAGATTAGAATTCAGTTCGGTGGGAAATAAACATAATCGTATTCTAAGATATTCTTCCATTGATGGGATTATTTGCATGGTATCTTTCCAGCCTCATCTCAAGATGAAGGAGAGACATTATTGAACAGGTCTTTCTGTTATGATAATTTTCCTGGTGTCTAATCAAATTCTACTTCATTTTATTTGCTTCTTTGTTTTTAGTTTTATCCTGCCTTTGTTATTTTTATGTATAACTCATGGTGGAAAACATACCTAACCCTTCTTTCTCCTTCTATTTTCCCCATAATAACAACCCTGTGTGGTAGGTTGGGCTGAGAAAGTGAGAGAGAGACTGGCTTAAAGTTACCCAGCCAGTTTTCATGCCTAAGGCAGGACTAGAACTCACCATCTCCTGGTGATTGGCCCAAAGTCACCCAGCTGCCTTTCATTTCTAAGGCAGGACTGGAACTCACCACCTGGTGTTGGCTAAACACACGTATTGTAAGGCGGAACCACTTTTCCTAACAATGGGAAAACACCTCCTGGCCTTCCTACCTAAGGCAAGACTAGAATTTCCAGTCTCCTGATGATTGTTCCAAAATCACCCAGCTGACTTTGATTCCTAAGGCAGGACTAGAACTCACAGTCTCCTGGCTTCTACCAGAAGCCTTCCTCACTAGATCAATATTTAAATATTTGTATTTAACTTAAATCCATTGATTCTTTGCATGTTTCCTGGATCAGCCCTCAAAACATTTTACCCTTTTTCTACAGAGCAAGTCTTCAGATATCATCTATCTCCACCATTTTAGATAAATCTATTAATCCATGCAAAAATATTCTATACTGGGCCTCAAAAGGAAAATGTGTCTTTAAAGCACAGAGTCAACATAAAAGAGTATATAACAAGACATCCAAGACAATTAATTGTAATTGTTATACCTGAAGTATATTAAAGATAACGGAGAGTAACAGAGTTGGAAGGCACCTTGTAGGTCATCTAGTCCAACCCTCTGCCCAAGCAGGAGACCCTACACCATTTCTGACAAATGGCAGTCCAGTCTCTTCTTAAAAGCCTCCAGTGATGAAGCTCCCACAACTTCTGAAGGCAACTTCTGTTCCATTGGTTGATTGTTCTCACTGTCAGAAAGTTTCTCCTTATTTCCAGGTTGAATCTCTCCTTGATCAGTTTCCATCCATTATTCCTTGTCTGGCTTACAGATGCTTTGGAAAATAGCTTGACCCCCTTCCTCTTCTTTGGGGCAGTCCCTCAAGTATTCGAACGCTGCTATCATGTCTCCCCGGTCCTTCTCTTCACAACACTAGCCAGGCCCAATTCCTGTAAGTGTTTTTCATGTGTCTGTAGAGATTCTGCATCATCCAGGTCATAGTTGTCCCCAAAGTGCTTTTTCACGAGGTAACTGGACTTTCTATGTTTTTCTTTTGAAGACATTTCGCTTCTCATCCAAGAAGTTTCTTCAGCTCTGACAGGATAGTAGAGAATATAATTATAAAGCCTTCCATTTCCCATGTGACTTACTGTACAGCTGTAATCTTTACATTTTTTTTCTTCTCTTTCTGCCTTTGCAAATTTTGTGTGGATCCTCAAATTTTGTACAGTAATGGAAACTGTCTGTTGTACATTATCAATAATTTAACCGCAAACTGAATAAATTGGCCAGACTGATCAAATAAAACCTAACCAGTGATGCTATTTAAGAACGATTCTTAGGAACGATATTACATTCATAATTGTTTGAGGGCCTAAACCTTTTATTTATAAAATATTTTTACTTGTATTTATTTAACGAAATTAATATGCCAGCCATCTCCTTGATCAAATGATTCTGTACAGTGGGGGAATTCTGCTGGTTTGGGTTAGTTTTCTCGCAGGTCCCGGAAATTTATTTATTTGGATCTGTTTGTTTAAATTATGTGCTTGTCACAAAAATGGCTATCAGAAAAGTGAGATAGTCCAGAGAAGATGTACATCAAAAATGGTATAAGGTCTCCTGCTTGAGCAGAGGGTTGGACTAGAAGATCTCTGAGGTCCCTTTCAACTCTGTTATTATATGTTGTAAGCCAGTGGTAGGATTCAAATTTTTTTTTACTACTGGTTCTGTGGGCATGTCTTGGTGGGCATGGTTGGTGGGCTGGCAGGGGGAAGTTACTGCAAAAAATCTCATTCCCTCCCCACCCCACTAACCTGCTTTCCAGCTCTGTTTTCCTGTGAAGGGCAACAAAAGAAGACCCAGCTGATCAGCTGGGACTCTGGAGGCAGAGCGTAAATGGGGGTGGGGGCAGTCAGAGGTGGTATTTGCCGGTTCTTCAAACTACTCAAAATTTCCGCTACTGGTTCTCCAGAACTGGTCAGAACTGGATGAATACCACCCCTGTTCTAAACCCACCATTCCAGGCTGAAACCTCTCAAACCGGTTAGAAGTCAATGCCAAAAATGAAGTCGAAAAATGTAAACACCACCTCACCAGCAAACAATACCCAGATGAGCTAAAGACTAATTATCATACTGAGGTTATCATATTGATGTGTTCTCCTAATGTTCTTTATCATTATTTTGCAGTTCTATTATTTTACCTAATGTTGAAAAGTGTTAGTTAAGTATGAGAATAAGTTTGCAGCTCCATCCCATCAGTCAAATGAATCTATATAGATTAGAAAAGTTGGATACATTAGAATTTCCTTTTATATTTTGAAATACTTAGTCTCCAGCAGTAGACCTTATACAATCCCAGACAACTTCTGGAGGTAAGTCATTCTATTTATTAATTATTCTCATAGTCAGGACATGTCTCCTTAGTTCTAGGTTGACAGACAGACAGACAATAGAGATAGATAGATAGATAGATAGATAGATAGATAGATAGATAGATAGATAGATAGATAGATAGATAGATAGATAGATAGATAGATAGATAGATAGATAGATAGATGATAGAGGTGAAAGACATATAGATAGATTGATAGATAGATAGATAGATAGATAGATAGATAGATAGATAGATAGATAGATAGATAGATAGATAGATAGATAGATAGATAGATATGACAGAGAGATATGAGAGATGATTGATAGATAGATGATAGAGGTAGACAGACAAACAGACAGAGACAGACAGACAGATAGATAGATAGATAAATTATTTATTTATTTATTTATTTATTTATTTTATCAAGTGATTATAAGATAACAGGTATAAGTAAAAACATAGTTATGAATACATGGATACATATAAGAAAAATAAAAATATATATAAAAGAAATGACAGGGACAGTAGGCACATTGGTGCACTTATGCACGCCCCCTACAAACCTCTTAGGAAAGGGGTGAGGTCAATAGTAGACAGTCTAAGGTTAAAGTTTTGGGGGTTTGGGGAAGAAACCACAGAGTCAGGTAGAGTATTCCAGACATTGACCGCTCTGTTATTGCTGAAGTCGTATTTCCTGCAGTCAAGTTCGGCTTGACTTCCTCTTGTTTGTGGCAGCCCCTGAGATATTGGAACACTGCTATCATGTCCCCGCAGTCAATATGCAAAGGCTAAAATATAGAAAGAATGGTTTCAGGAATTTAGTTTGTCTAGTTTAATAACAAGAAAGATTAGGGGTGACATGATAGCAGTGTTCCAATATTTGACGGGCTGCCACAAAGTAGAGGGGAGGTCAACTTATTCTCAAGCACGAGAAGGCAGGAAAAAGAAACAATGGGTGGAAACTAATCAAGGAGAGAAGCAACCTAGAATTTCCTAACAGGGAGAACAATTAATCAGTGAAACAACTCATCTCCACAAGTTGTGGGTGCTCCAACACTGGAGGTATCAGATAATCAGGTAATCAGAGTTGGAAGGGACCTTGTAGGTCATCTAGTCCAACCCCCTGCCCAAGCAGGAAACCCTACACCATTTCTGACAAATGGGAGTTTTCCAGTATTGTGATGAAACAGGCCTGTTTTTTTGGCCTCCAAAGGCTGCAGAGGCTTCCCTTAGCCCCCGGGAGGGTGAAAACGGTCTCTCCCCAGGCTCCAGCAGCCCCCCAGAGGTTGAAAATAGGCACTTCCAGTATTTCTGGACCTGTTTCTCAGCCTCCCAAGGCTGCAGAGGTTTTCCTCGAACCTCAGGGAGGCCGAAAAAGGCCTCAAATGGGCCGAAAATCAGCTGGGAGGTATGCACATGCACAGTGCAGGTAAGTTTGGCTGGTGCTCACGTGCCTGCGCAAATGGCTCCATGTGCCACCTGTGACATGCAGGCCATAGGTTCGCCCTCATGGGACTAAACATACCCAGTTCCTGTAACTGTTCTTCATAAGTTTTAGCCTCCATTCCCCTAATCATCTTGGTTCCTCTTCACTGCACTCTTTCTAGACTCTTGACATATTTTTTTGCATCGTGGTGGACCAAGACTGGATGGAGCATTCCAAGTTTGGTCTTACCAAGAAATTATAAAGTGGTATTAACACTTCGTGTGGTCTTGATTCTGTTCCCCTGTTCATGCAGCCTAGGACTATTTTGGCAGCTGCTGCACACAGCTGGCTCACGTTTAAATGGTTGTCCATTATGAAGGGTGGAAATAATGGATAGAAATTCATCAACCTATTTTCCAAAGCACTGGAAGGCAGAACAAGAAGCAATGGATGGAAACTAAGCCAGGAGAGAAGCAACTTGGAACTAAGGAGACATTTCCTGAGAGTGAAAGCAATTAATCCGTGGAACAACTTGCCCCGAGAAATTGCGAACGCTCCAACACTGGAAGTTTTGAAGAAGAGATTGGACAAATGATATAAGGTGTCCTTCTTGGTTTGGACTAGAAGACCTCCAAGATTCCTTCCAACTCTGTTATTCCGTAATTCAGGTTCTCAAAGGGATAGATAGAGGCACCTAGTTCCAAACAACAAAATGGAGCAAACATCTTCATGGTAAGATGTTCCTCAGGCAGCACAGCTGTAGCCTCCTGAGAAGAAAAGCGAGACTGGGCGCACCTGGCTATGTTTTTCAAATCTTCAAAGGGAGTGTTTTGGTTTGATGGTTCTCTCTGCACAAAGGACCTCTTTGAAGCAGGTCTACAAAGGGATGGAGATGCTTGGATCCAAACAGCAGAATGGAGTGGCAATGATGGGAAGAAAAGAAAATGTTTTTGGGTAGGGTCTTCACGTGTGCAGACCACAATAACTAGCTTGTGATGACATCATTTGTTGTACAAATAGTGCACAAGGACGTGGAGCCTTTTCAGCAGTTCTAGGAAGGCTCCACAGCCATTTGCACTACTTAGGTGACCCCGAGGACAAAGACAAACCTCCAAGTGGCCTCAGCAACCCTCTAAAAGGATGCAAATGACCAGCTATCTAAAAGGAGTATAAATCCATCCATCCTTCATCATTCATTCAGAACGGAAGAAGCTTCTCGGATGAGAAGCAAAACATCTTCCAAGAAAAACAAGAAAGTCCATTTGCCTCTTGAAAAAGCACCTTTGGGGCAACTGAGGACACAGATAAACCTCCAAGTGACCTCAATGACCCTCTAAAAAGGATGCAAATGGCCAGCTGTCTGCAAGGAGTATAAATCCTTTTCATTCTCCACCATCCAGTCAGAGCTGAAGACCCTTCTTGGATGAGAAGCAAGACATCTTCAAAAAAAAATAGCACCTTTGGGACAACTATCACCTGGATGACCGAGAATCTCCATACATATCTAGATACTTAGGTTTTCTCCTAAAAGACAAGGCACAGTGGACTAGATGACCTACACCAGGCTTGTCCAACCCACGGCCCACGGGCCGCATGCGGCCCAGGTTGCCTCGTAATGCGGCCCAGTGCCCACCCCAACCTTCGTGCTAGAGCCAGCGAGGAGGAGGAGAGGCAGGCGCGAGGCGGGGCGAGGCGAGTGCCAGGCCAAGCAGCAACAGAAAAGGCGGGCGCCGTCAGAAAGCCACCTCCTGCTGTTGCCGTCGCTGCTTCTGCCGCCGCTTCTGCCCCCGCCGCCACTTCTGCCCCTGCCCCCGCTGCCGCCCCGCCGCTTCTGCCCCCGCTGCCGCTGCCCCCGCCACCGCTTCTGCCCCCGCCACCGCCGCCGCTTCTTCCCCCGCCTGCCCCACCGCCACTGCCCCCGCCACCGCTGCCCCCGCCGCTGCTGCTACTTCTGCCTTCCAGTCCTGCCTCATCCAGCCGGGCCATTTGCAGGAGAGGTAGGCGTGAGGCGAGCGAGCTTTCTCCCCCACAGCAAAATTTGGCCGGAAAATAAACTGTGATAAAAAAAGTGATAAAAAACCGTGATAAAAAATAAATAATTTTTAATAAATAATTAATAATAAATAATAAAAACATCTCACTAATTTCATTTCCAAATAAATTTAATATGTTAACTATGTTTTCTATGGTTTTTTTGGATGATCAGGTATCGTTACTGTTATTTTATTTTATGTGCGGCCCAAACCAAATTTTCATCTTCTAATGTGGCCCAGGGAAGGTGAAAGGTTGGACACCCCTGACCTACACGGTCCCATGCAACTCTGTTATTCTTTTAAAACTTCACGTCGTCTACAGCTCTGCTTTGTTGATCTTTTTTTTAACCTTGCTTCTAATCGTCACTTCATAAAAACATGTCCTGACCACAGGCTGCGAGAACTTCTCGACTCAACTTGACTAGCAAAAGCCACGCAATAAAAAGAGAGGGAATATTGTGATAAACCGCTCACTCTGTGGCCTTTTCCTGCCTTTTTGCATATAGATACACACAGACACACACACACACAGCATTGTATGAATTCTTCCCTAAGAAAATGAGAAGCTTGTTTCATTAAATCACTGGTTCCTTAATCAAGCAGTCTTTAAAAACATTCTTAAATAAAATACTACTTAAAAATGGGTGCTTTTCTGCACTGAGTGGGAGAGAGATAGCAATGGAATATATAGTATATCAGCCTGAATTAGCTTTTCGTGGCACAAGATGTAAACAAATCTATTTAATTAGAACACCTTGTTCGTGTCGCGTCCTAAGTTATTTTTCATTACGAGGGTGGGAAATGCTTACTGAGAAATTTCAGGCAGCATTACGCAAACTATCTAACAGTTGGGTTAGATTTAATTGTTCTTATTTCTGCATTTTTATGATTATAAACACTCTCTGCCAGCTTGTCTCAGCTTACTGGTGTTTCTGCGAAATTCAAATCCTGTTTGTGTTTTAATTTTTATTTATTTATTTATATATTTATTTGTTTATTTATTTTTGTCAATTGCTTATAAGATAATAGGTATAAGTAAAAACATAGTTATGAATACATGGATACCTGTAAGAAAAATAAAAGAAATAAAAGAAACAATAGGACAAGGACAGTAGACACGATGGGAGTTGTAGTCAATACAACGAGAGAGGGGGAGGGAGAGATAGATGGGAGGAGGAGGAGGAGGAGGGAGAGGGGGAAGGGAGGAAAGTGAGGGAGGAAAGGAAGGGACTAGAAGGGGGGGAATAGGAAGGAAAGGGAAAGGGAATGGATAGGAAAAGCAGATAAGAAGGAAGGAAGGGAAGGAGGAAGAAAGGAAGGGAAAAATAGGAAGGGAAAGGAAAGGGAAGGAAAGAAGAGAGACAGAGGGAGAAAGGAAGGGGAAGGAAGGAAATAGGAGGGAAGGGGAAAGGGAGGAGATAGGAAAAGCGGAAAGGAAAGAAGGGAAGGGAAAATAGGAAGGGAAAGGAAAGGGAAGGAGAGGGATAGAGGGAGAAAGGAAGGGGAAGTGAAAGAAGGAAGGAAATAGCAGGGAAAGGGGAAGGAAAGGGGGAAAGGAAAGGGATGGAAGGGAAGGAGGAAGGAAAAAATGGGGAGGGAGGGGAAGGAAGGAAGGAAGGAAGGAAGGAAGGAAGGAAGGAAGGAAGGAAGGGCAGGAGATTGCATCCAGACTGGCAATTGTGTTTCTGACCCAAGTTAATATTTCAGAAAAATCTGGAGAGAAAAATCTCTTTACCAGCTGGTGGACTCACGAATTCTCCAAACAAGGAACAAGAGCCCAATGAGTGAAGCTTCCTAGGCTTAAGCCGCAACCTTCCCGATTGTCCCTCTGTATTTTGATTTGTTTTGCCTGCTCAAAAGATGCTGGATCGGAAGGCAGAACCCCGCGCAGACGTGCAGGAGAAATATCTCCGTCCTCTCCGTCTCAATTCTTTGTGGCATTGGCGCTTCCCCACCCCCCACCCCCCCATCTAATGGCATGTGACATTCATACACCAGCTGGAAATTTAACCTTGGCCAGAAGTGATGATGCACATTACAAGGAAAGGGGTGGGAAGGGGAAGAGGAAAGGGAAGGCAAGGAAGGAAAAAAAATAGGAAGGGAAGAAGGAAGGAAGGAAATAACACAGGAAGACAAGGAAGGAAAAATGGGAAGGGCAGGGTAGGGAAGGAAGGAGGGAAATAGGAAGGAAAGGGGAAGGAGAAAGGGAAGGGAAGGGAAGGAAAATTAGGAAAGGGGATAGGAAGGAAAGAGGAAGAAAAGAGGAAGGGGAAGAGGAAGGCAAGGAAGGAAAATGGGAAGGGTAGGGTAAGGAAGGAAGGAGGGAAGTAGGAAGGAAAAGGGAAGGGGGAATGGAAGGCAAGGAAGGAAAATTAGGAAAGGGGAAAGGAAGGAAAGAGGAAGAAAAGAGGAAGGGGAAGGGGAAGGGGAAGGCAAGGAAGGAAAAATGGGAAGGGTAGGGTAGGGAAGGAAGGAGGGAAGTAGGAAGGAAAGGGAAAGGAGAAAGGGAAGGGAAGGGAAGAGGAAGAAAAGAGGAAGGGGAAGAGGAAGGCAAAGAAGGGAAAATGAAGGAAGGAAGGAAATGGAACAGGAAAAGGGAAGGGAAGGGAAGAAAAAATGGGAAGGGAAGGGAAGACCCATTAATTATGAGACTTGGCTGCTACTTTAATCCATGGCTCACCCCTTTTCCAGTCTGTCTGTCTCAAAGCCTCGGTGGGGACATTAGCATGCAAACATTTCTAGGGTTTACTGCTTTTCTTTTCTCGAAGTGTGTGTGTGGGGGGAGAAAAAATTTAATATACTCTCCAAATATGCCAGCCAGAGGGGAAAAACTGTTTATGAAAGAATGTCTTTGTTTATTTATTTATTCTTCTAACTTCTTTTCCAAGCAACCGGAGAAGAAAAGAGAAGCAGAGGAGAAAAAAGAGAAGCGGGGAAGAAGGAAAAAAACAACAACAGCCTCCATCATTTCTCTCTCTCTCTCTCTCTCTCCAACTCTTTTAAAGCTAATGATGCAGTTTCTAATAAAAATAAAAGCAAAATACATGGGAGATCGTTTTCTTTTTTCTTTCTTTTTTTTTTTTCCCTTGCAAACATTCCGCAAAACACCAAGGACATTAATATTGGGGGAGCTATCTTTTCTATATTACAGTCATATTTCAATAAGGATGGGTTCGGGACCGGCTGCTAACTTGGATTATTTCTTATTAGAGGGTGGGAAAATATGCAGATTTCTGCTTCGGCTCACTATCTCCTAGCCGTCCACCTCCACCTCTCAGGTTGCTTGTTGCAGGATTTGCCACCCGGAGGAAGAGACGAGTGAAGCCTTCAGAGAACCCGCTCCCCAAAAGGAGATTTGAACACCCCTTCAATGATGAAGCTCTTTCTCCCTAGTGAAACAGCCAGGGGGACATTCGACGCTACCCAGCATGAGTTTGGTTATAATTATTCGAAGGGCAAAACTTTATTCCCGCCGAGAGAAGATGGAGAGGTGACGCTTGAAATCCTGGAGGAACTTCACGGGCCTCCACGGCCTGCATGCTTCGCAATACAAGGTCCTTTACTATAAGCGCTGTGGCAGCAAAATATTTTCCTATAGAGCGAGGGTTTTTTTTAAAAAAAAAGTCTTTTGTGGGTTGGTTTGGAATGAGTTGAACGATTTCTGTCCCGTCTTGCCAGGTTCTGGGGGAGAAGAGAGCCTGGCGGGCATCTTGGGAACTCTCTGACTTTGGTTGTTTCCTTGCAGACGTTTCGTGACCCAGCTAGGGAACATCATCAGTGCTAGAAGGGAGGGGTGCAGTGGTGGGATTCAATTGTTCTTTTTTTACTACCGGTTCTGTGGGTGTGGTTTGTTGGGCATGGCAGGAGAAGGATACTGTAAAATCTCCAGTCAGAGGTGGCATTGGCTGGTTCTCTGAACTACTCCAAATTGCTGCTACCGGTTCTCCAGAACTGGTCAGAACCTGCTGAATAACCACCTCTGGAGGGGTGGTTTGCTCTCTATACTAATGGGTTGCTCCATCAGTGTAGGCAGGCAGGCAGGCAGGCAGATGAGAGAAATAGATATGATAGATAGATATGTTAGATAGAGACACATAAAACGTCTGTCTATCTATCTCTCTGTCTCTACTTACCTACCTACCTATCTATCTATCCAACCAGCCACCCAGCCACCCATCCATCTATACAAACATACATACATACATACATACCAGTGATGGCATTCAAATTTCTTTACTACCAGTTCTGTGGGTGTGGCTTGGTGGGCGTGGCAGGGGAAGGATACTGTAAAATTTCCAGTCAGAGGTGGGATTTGCCTGTTCTCCGAACTACTTAAAATTTCAGCTACCGGTTCTTCAGAACTGATCAGGACCTGCTGAATACTACCTCTGATCCATATAGCCATACATCTATGTATATCTATCTATTAATCATCTATCTATCTATCTATCTATATCGAATCTATCCATCCATCCTTCCATCCATCCACTCACCCATCCATCCACTTATCCATCCATCATCTCTCTCTCTCTCTCTCTCTCTGTCTATATCTGTCTGTCTGTCTATCTATATCTATCTATCATCTATCTATCTATCTATCTATCTATCTATCTATCTATCTATCTCTCTGTCTGTTTGTCCATCTGTCTGTCTGTCTATCTCTATCTATCTATCTATCTATCTATCTATCTATCTATCTATCTATATCTAATCTATCCATCCATCCTTCCATCCATCCACTCACCCATCCACCCACTTATCCATCCATCCCTATCTATCTATCTATCTATCTATCTATCTATCTATCTATCTATCTATCTATATCTAATCTATCCATCCATCCTTCCATCCATCCACTCACCCATCCACCCACTTATCCATCCATCCCTATCTATCTATCTATCTATCTATCTATCTATCTATCTATCTATCTATCTATCATCACTGGAAAAATATCCTTCTGGGTTCAGTTCCAAGTGGGGAAGAAAGACACTGGAAACATGCGGACTGCTTGGAAAGATGGTTTAATGGTGGACAGGACCACATGGCTTGGAGATCCTGGGAGAAAAAGGAAGTGATGCTGAGAGTCCCTGGGTTTTATGCCCTCTCTGGGCTTTGAACTTCCTGGGGCACAGGAAGAGTATCCTGATTGGTTGCTGTCAGAGGTCATAGTTAGCTGTGTAGGTTGTCTGTGTGCTAAGTTTGGTTGAAACTTAATGGGTGATGCAATGAAGGACAATTAAATGGCTCTGCCTGAAGGAGGTAGACCTTTGTTATGTAGAGTAGACTGGCCCAGGCCTTAATGGCCCATTAACAAAGGTGGGATATCTATCTATATCTAATCTACCCATCCATCCATCCACTCACCCACCCACCCATCCTTTTCTTATCTGTCTATCTATCTATCTATCTATCTATCTATCTATCTATCTATCTATCTATCTATCTATCTATCTATCATCTCCAGCATCCCTTTCAACCCTTTTTTCTATGGGGAGTTTTCAGTCATCCGGGTTATGATTGTGAAGAGCTGAAGAAGCTTCTTGGATGAAAAGTGAAACATCTTCAAAGGAAAAAAAAACCAAGTCTAACTGCCCTTTGGGTTGCCACCCTATTATTCCGCTCTCTTATTCTTCCTATGATTATGTGTACCCATCCGCCCTCAAACCCAAATAAAATACAGAATGTTCTAGCATCTCCCTCCACAGACAGGGGACTGGACTAGAAGACCTCAAAGGCCCCTTCCAATCCTATTATTCTAGTCAGGACAACGACAAGGCAGTGCCCAGGTATGTTGAGACCCACGTCTGAATTCTGCTTTAACCACAGAAAGTAGAGAAAGAGGCTTCACGGGTGGTTGCAACCCAATGGCAATGCCCCAATCACAACACACAGCTTCCTACCCCTTTATGTACCTGGGGTAAACAAGAACCAGGTAAAACTCATGACTACACCTGGATTGCTTGCTAAGGAGAGCATTTCGCTGGAGCTCTGCCAACCAGATTACATATGACAGACCACATTAGACTTCTAGTTTAGATGGATGACATCCCAGAGACAGATTCTCCATGAAATATGCTCTTAAACTCCTATTGCTCTCTTTTCCTTCTACGGGCTCATGAAGCATGCTTACAATTTTAAGCCACTGGAAAAAGAAAGAGAGCGAGAAAAAAACCCTACAGGCAAATGAGAGCAAGGGTGCAATGATACGTGTATCCTAACTGCAACATTTTTTAGATTTCTGTTCATTCTTTTTCTTCATTTTTTTTTCAACAGTGTCTGGAAGAGCACACTTTCCATTGCTACCATTGTGGTGAAAGACGGACTGAAAAAAAGAAGAAAAAGTCCCCCTAGATTTTTGCAAGCATATAGAATTTCATGTATTATTCTACTGTATTGTATTTATTTTTGTCTTGTTGTATTATTTTATATTATTGTTTCATTTTATTTGACTTCATTGCATTATTTTATTTTATTTTTTATTAGATTTTTATTCTACTTTCATTACTTTAGAAGTAACGCAACGAGATAGATGTACTTAATAGTCCTTGTTTCTCCTATTTCCCCAACAACAACAACTTGTGTGAGGTGGGTTGGGAAGAGAGGCACCCAAAATCTCCAAATAGTTTTCATGCCTAAGGCAGAACTAGAACTCACTAACTTGATTTGATTGTTTATTGTACCCTATGATTATCATTAAATGTTGTACCTTATGCTTCTTGACTCTTGGCAAACGTATCTTTTCTTTTATGTACACTGAGAGCATTTGCATTCAAGACAAATTCCTTGTGTATCCAACCACAAATTGGCCAATAAAGAATTCATTCATTCATTCATTCATTCATTCTGTCTGTCTGTCTATCTATCTATCTATTTATCTATCTATCTATCTATCTATCTATCTATCTATCTATCTATCTATCTATCTATCTATCTATCTATCTATCTATCTATCTATCTATCTTGCTGCAGGCAGTAATGGATTACTGAATCTGCCTTTCTAAAAGCTGTCCTCAGCTTAGTATCTGCTTGGGGACAGGGAGCTGGGGCTCTGAGTTTAAGATTTTTATTTCTCTTTTAGAAGAAATATTTTATCCTGCCTTTTTAAAATATTTCCCCAAACATTTCATTCTTTTAGGAGAGGGTTGGGTGCTAACTTTCTACAGAACTGAAACTAGATGCGTAAAATATCCTCTACTAATCATATCTATCTATCTATCTATCTATCTATCTATCTATCTATCTATCTATCTATCTATCTATTTATCAGACGAACACAATACAGAAGTCTGATGATGGCAGATGAGATTCTGCCGAAACGTTGCTACAACTTTAAAAGCACAACTATAATGATGTGGGAAAATACCCAAACAAAGCTGAATACCATACATGTAAGTACCCGCGAAAACTTAAGAAAACATCTATCTATTTCCTTTCTTTCTTTCTTTCTTTCTTTCTTTCTTTCTTTCTTTCTTTCTTTCTTTCTTTCTTTCTTTCTATCTATCTATCATCTATCTATCTATCTATCTATCTATCTATCTATCTATCTATCTATTCTCTCTCTCTCTCTCTCTCTCTCCCCCTCTTTTTCCCATTGCTACAGTACCAATGAGTATATACCCAGAAATAAAACAACACCACCAAAGCATCAATTAAAGCAATCTGGAACATAACTGTTGTCTCAAGATTCATGTAGAATATGTATTTTTGTCAATGTTTATCAGGGAATCTGCTTCTTGACAAAATCTATATTTAAAAAAAAAAAGTCACCAAATCGTTTCTTTAGAGTCGTGCTTGAATCAATACACAGAGGACTAATATCTGCCTGAAGAGGCCCAGAAGCTAAAGTTTGAAATTTGTGAAAATTATAGCCCAAGTCCAGAATTCGTTTTTAGAAATTTATAGATTGATTTGGGCAGAGTTAATCTTGAAAAATAATGGGCTCCCTGACTCTTTTGAAAAAGAAACCAAGATATAGAATGGATTAAATGATCGTATACATCACGACCACAACTGAGCCCAAAATTTCTGTTGCGGAGTCATTTGTTGAGTGAGTTTTGCCCCATTTTATTATCTTTCTTGCCACCGTTGTTAAGTGAATCACCATATTACTAGTTAGTAGCACTAGCATTAACAATGAACAGCAACATCATTAAGAATGATTAGGGAGCTGGAGGTTAAAGCATATGAAGAGTGCTTGAAGGAAACAAACTCAAGGTAAACCGCACCAAACTTGATTGCAGGAAATACGACTTCAGCAACAGAGTGGTCAATGTCTGGAATACTGTACCTGACTCTGTGGTTTCTTCCCCAAACCCGAAAAACTTTAACTTTGGACTGTCTACTATTGACCTCACCCCTTTCCTAAGAGGTCTGTGTGGGGCGTGCATAAGCGCACCAATGTGCCTACCTTCCCTGTCCTATTGTTTCTTTTTATTAGTATCCATTTCACGTATTCGTAACCATGCTTATACTTAGACCTGTTATCAATTAACCAGTGGAACAGCCTGCCTTCAGAAGTTGTGGGTGCTCCAACGTGAAGTCTTTCAAAAGGAGACTGGACAACCCTTCATCTGAAATGGGACAGGGTCTCTTGCTTGAGTAGAGGGTTGGACTATAAGACTTCCAACGTCCCTTCCAACTCTGTTGCTTTGTTATTCTATTATTCTGAATCCCCCAACGGAGCCTGATGATTAGATGGAGTAGACTTTTAAAGCAGAAGTTGGAATATCATGAGGAAAAAAAAACATCTCAACTCGGCCGACTTGCCTGAAAAGACCAAATCCAGAAATACTGTAAAATTTGAGAATTTGGCCAACTCCGACCTCTGTCTCTCTCTCTCTCTCTCTCTCACCACTTTCATCCTCATTTCTGCTTTCTTCCTTTTCATGTTATTTCAGGGGCTTTGTCCCCCTTCAGGCCAAAACTTGGCTTGTTGCTTCTATGTAAAAAATATCTCTACCTGCCCACAGTACAATCCACTTTGGGTTTGTGTGTGTGTGTGTGTGTGTGTGTGTGTGTGTGTGTGTGCCTGTCATCCCTTCCAGGCCTCTTTCTATCTTGAAGGAACTTTTATTTTCCTTTAGAATATTTCCACGAATTCCTCTCTGCATCTCTGATAGACTTCCAAAAGTCAGTTCACATGGAAATCTTCGATAGGATGCCCTAAGAATTGTTTCTATAATGATCTGATTTAAAACTCTCGCTTAGTGTTGCTTTGATAGTTGTTTTATTATTATATTTTGTATAATGGAGGTTTTATTTCTTGCAAACGTCTGACCACTCTGAGGTCTAAGCATTCAGTAAATACAAAATATATACATATCAATAAATGGCCCATTCAGGCAATAACTGAGCCAAGGTAAGAAGTGCTGAGTTATTGAATTATTGGGACTGTTGATTGATTATATGCCACTAAGTCTTTATCAACTTTTAAAGATCAGATAGGCAGATTTTCTACAGAAGGAGAAGGAAAAAGAAAGAAGGAAGAAGGGAGGAGGAGGAGGAGGAGGAGGAGGAGGAGGAGGAGGAGGAGGAGGAGGAGGAGGAAGAGGAGGAGGAGGAGGACTGTATGAGTTATTTCGTGGTCTCTGAGTTTGGTTGCTTTCCTGCAGACATTTCATTACCCAGCTAGGTATCATCAGTGCTAGAATGGACTGAGGTCGGCAGAGAAGAGAGGGAGGGGAGGGGGAGGAGGAGGAGGAGGAGGAGGAGGAGGAGGAGGAGGAGGAGGAGGAGGAGTGAGTAGAGGAGGAGGAGAGGAGGAGGAGGAGGAGGGAGGAGGAAGAGGAGGAGGAGGAGGAGGAGGGAGGAGGAGGAGGAGGAGGAGGAGGAGGAGGAGGAGGAGGAGGAGTGGGGGGAAGGGATAGCAAGAATCTCCAAGGTCCCTCACGACTCTCTTATTCTGCTCTCTTCTAACCTTTACACAGTATTATATTTGTGAAATTTTGTTGAATCAAGAGCCACATTTTCAAGGTCAGTTGAAGGGTAGAGAATTTGGCAAGAATTGTCATTACAGGCAGCCTTGTAATTTACGATTAGCAGCTTAGCGACAACTTGAAATTACAGGGGACCCCTGAAAAGCTACTTAATGGCCCCATTTTAAGTTCCAACATCGCTCCTCGCTGTCCCCTGGGATCACAGGATCGCTTACGTTTATGGCTGTTTGTAGCAACCTGAGGAAATACGATGGATTTTTAACAATGTTTTCATCCTATTTTTATTTTATTCAAAAGTGAGTTAAAATACAATATAACTTAGGTAATGATGGAATATATTTTTGAAAGATAATAATTACAATGTTAATGATAATAGAACAATTGACCAATGTGATATAAAGTAAGGATTAGAATGGTTATAAATATAAAATAAGTAAGAAATATATGATATTATTATGTGCACAAAATATATGTACCCAACCGACACACTGGAAAACTGAAAGATGGTTTTATTTGTTTTTGTTATAAAAAATTTTTTTAAAAAACTTTTTTTTAAAAAAAGTGAGTTAAAATACCAACCTAAAAATAAATAAAATCCAAAAAAGGACAACTGCCCCCCATAAAACTACCAACTGTGATTGTGATTTTTAACATTTTTATCGAAAACTGACATTTAGTTCCAGTTTCTAGCAAAAACTGGCCAATAATGAAGAATAGATTCACTTAATAGCTGTTTTATGACCATGTCATGACTCATGACCGTAATTGCCAGGTTGAATAATGGTTGTAAGTCAAGGATATTGTCACATGGAGACCTCCTTTATGACCATATTGTGACTTATGACCATAATTTTCAAGTTGAATTATGGTCATAATTCGAGGATCTGGTAGCATGGTGACCTGCTTTATGACCATATCATGACTTATGACCGTAATCACCAGGCTGAATTATGGTAATTATTCAAGGACTATCTATAAGGGATTCCTGATTTTTGGCTTGTTAGTTCACCAGCAATCCCAGTCTAAACTATTCTTCAAAAACAGTCATAATATCTATTTTCTATCTACCAGCCTGTGTCCTATTCTCCAAAATAGTAGAAAACAATTTTTTTGTAAAAAAGTTTTTTTTTATTTGTTCACATTTTAAAAACATCTTTTTTTAGTGAACAACGTGATTCCAGGTTTTCACATTTCCATACAGACATGATCTTGATTGCATATTCACCTTTCACATTTAGTTTCATATCTTATCATTACTTTACATATTTTCTATTAATTTTCTCAAGTATTCTTCTCAAACTTATTTTATATATTTTCTATTCATTTCTATTTCTTTTAACTTTAAATAATTCTCATATTATTCACTGTGCTTTATACTTTTATCTGTCAGATTTGCAATTTCATCGCATATTCTTATTTCATCATTTCAAAAACTCCATCTCAATTCAAACATTTCAAAAAAAGTTTTCCCCACAATTGCCAATTAGAGTGTACCACCCCCTATACTTTATATATCATTTGGTTAAGTCCTCCTTAACTCCCAATAATCATTTAGCTTTTTAATTATCACCTTAAAGATTAATAACAATAATCTCTTAGCAACTACATAACACATATAATGTGAAAACAAATCTTGATTCTCTTTTCGCGGTGGCCTTTTTGAATCTTTCAAAAGTGAAGTTGTATAGCTTTCTCAGGGCTCTGGTCTTCTATTTCATTTATTTATGCGTCTGTGTATTTATTTGCAACTTTCCCACCTAAGCTAGAAAATAGCTGGGCAGGATGGCAATTAAAAACAGAGCCCCGAAGAATAAGATTGTTTTGCTATTGTTGTGAATAGCTATAACAAAATGGGACGCACACATGCACATACACAAACAACACAGTAGAATAATGACACAAATTGCATTGTGTGTATGTGTGTTTGTGTCTGCTTGGTTTTGCCTGTGGCAGGGTTATGTCAGGGGATCCAAAATTGCTCCTGAGTTGCTGGATTTATTTATTTATTTTAAATAAATTGCATGCAGAATGTTATCATCATTAGATCTACACTGAGAGGAAGGAAGGAAGGAAGGAAGGAAGGAAGGAAGGAAGGAAGGAAGGAAGGAAGGAAGGAAGGAAGGAAGGAAGGAAGGAAGGAAGGGGCTTGGGAGAGAAAGAAAGCTAGGGAGGAAGGGAGGATAATGGGAGAGAGGAAGAAAGCTAGGAAAGAAGGGAGGGAGGGAGGGAGGAAGGGAGGGAGGAAGGAAGGAAGGAAGGAAGGAAGGAAGGAAGGAAGGAAGGAAGGAAGGAAGGAAGGAAGGAAGGGGCTTGGGAGAGAGAAAGAAAGCTAGGGAGGAAGGGAGGATAATGGGAGAGAGGAAGAAAGCTAGGAAAGAAGGGAGGGAGGGAGGGAGGAAGGGAGGGAGGAAGGAAGGAAGGAAGGAAGGAAGGAAGGAAGGAAGGAAGAAGGAAGGAAGGGGGCTTGGGAGAGAGAAAGAAAGCTAGGGAGGAAGGGAGGATAATGGGAGAGAGGAAGAAAGCTAGGAAAAAGAAGGGAGGGAGGGAGGGAGGAAGGGAGGAGGAAGGAAGGAAGGAAGGAAGGAAGGAAGGAAGGAAGGAAGGAAGGAAGGAAGGAAGGAAGGGGCTTGGGAGAGAGAAAGAAAGCTAGGGAGGAAGGGAGGATAATGGGAGAGAGGAAGAAAGCTAGGAAAGAAGGGAGGGAGGGAGGGAGGAAGGAAGGAAGGAAGGAAGGAAGGAAGGGGCTTGGGAGAGAGAAAGAAAGCTAGGGAGGAAGGGAGGATAATGGGAGAGAGGAAGAAAGCTAGGAAAGAAGGGAGGGAGGGAGGAAGGGAGGGAGGGAGGAAGGAAGGAAGGAAGGAAGGAAGGAAGGAAGGAAGGAAGGAAGGAAGGGGCTTGGAAGAGAGAGAGAAAGCTAGGGAGGAAGGGAGGATAATGGGAGAGAGGAAGAAAGCTAGGAAAGAAGGGAGGGAGGGAGGGAGGGAGGGAGGAAGGAAGGAAGGAAGGAAGGAAGGAAGGAAGGGGCTTGGGAGAGAGAAAGAAAGCTAGGGAGGAAGGGAGGGAGGCAGGAAGGAAGGGAGGGAGGATAATGAAAGGGGAAGAAAGCTAGGAAAGAAGGAAGGAAGAAGGAAGGAAGGAAGGAAGGAAGGAAGGAAGGAAGGAAGGAAGGAAGGAAGGAAGGAAGGGGAGTGAGGAAGAAAACTAGGAAGGTGGGGAGAGAGGGAAGGAGGGAGGGGGAGGAAGGAAGGAAGGAAGGAAGGAAGGAAGGAAGGAAGGAAGGGGCTTGGAAGAAGAGAGAGAAAGCTAGGGAGGAAGGGAGGATAATGGGAGAGAGGAAGAAAGCTAGGAAAGAAGGGAGGGAGGGAGGAAGGAAGGAAGGAAGGAAGGAAGGAAGGAAGGAAGGAAGGAAGGAAGGAAGGAAGGAAGGCTTGGGAGAGAGAAAGAAAGCTAGGGAGGAAGGGAGGGAGGCAGGAAGGAAGGGAGGGAGGATAATGAAAGGGGAAGAAAGCTAGGAAAGAAGGAAGGAAGGAAGGAAGGAAGGAAGGAAGGAAGGGGAGTGAGGAAGAAAACTAGGAAGGTGGGGAGAGAGGGAAGGAGGGAGGGAGGGAAGGAAGAAGGAAGGAGATAAATTTCAGATGCAATCTTTCTTTTTCTAAAAACGCCACTTGAGGAAATCAAAAGTGTTCTTCATTTCCAAAATACTTAGTTGCAAACTGAGGCTCATAAATTCCTAGTTGACTTAACCAGGTCTGACACTAAGTAATAATATTTCTGGAAATACCTTTTGGGCTCCCTCCTCTTTCCACGTATAACTGTACCTGATCTTGTCTAAATGTATCCATAAATGAAGTTTGTGCCTACTGCAGCTGTAATAGAACTGTTCCAAATTGTTTTTATGGAGGTATTATTATGAATGCATCCAGAAGGAAAACTTTATTTTAACCAGGTGCATTATCAGAAAAATAACCATCTGGGACATAAACTGTCCAAATATGCATCTTCTTTATGTTGTAAAAATTTTGCAAATAATAAACATCTCTTTTTTTTTTCCTTTGCCATTATTTTATGTTTGGTGTATTTATCGCCCGCACCTTTTTATTATTATTATTAGCAAGAGTCCTGGGTTGGATGCTTCTGAGCTAAATTCATTCATGTCCCATTAAATCTGGGGTCCAAAGCTGATGGAAACTTCTTAGCGGCTCTTAAAGCAAAATTCCATATTTCACTCGATGCAATGCATGGAATCTATTTCAGCCACACAAACTATTGCTCCTGACATTACAAAACAGTACCCCAGAATTTCTCCTTGTTGCTGACTTTTTTATTTTTCCAGTTCAGGTTAAATCATAAAGGGAGGCAGACTAAAAGAGGTCAACAATTCTTGCAGAGATCAGAAATCAGAGAGAGAGAGAGAGAAGGAAAGAGAAAGAGAAGGAAAGACAGAGGGGAGAGAGAGAGAGAATACAGAGATATGATAGGTAAGGAGATGATAGATAGATAGACAGACAGATAGATAGATAGATAGATAGATAGATAGATAGATAGATAGATGGATGGATGGATGGATGGATGGATGGATGGATGGATGGATGGACGGACGGACAGACAGACAGACAGACAGATAGATCGATAGATAGATAGATAGATATAGACAGAGATGCATAGATAGATACATACATACATAAATAGATATAGATAGATAGATGATAGATAGATAGATAGATAGATAGATAGATAGATAGATAGATAGATAGATAGATAGATAGATATAGACAGAGATGCATAGATAGATACATACATACATAAATAGATAGATAGATAGATAGATAGATAGATAGATAGATAGATAGATAGATAGATAGATAGATAGATAGATGTTTATTTACATGTTTAGATAGATAGATAGATAGATAGATAGATAGATAGATAGATAGATAGATAGATAGATAGATAGATAGATAGATAGATAGATAGATAGATAGATAGATAGATCAGTCAGTCAGTCAGTCAGTCAGCCAGTTTGGTCTAGTCATTAGTGGTAAAGGCACCAGATTACAAAGCAGGAGATTGCGAGTTGAAATCCTGCCTTAGGCACGAAAGATGGTTGGGTGACTTGAGACCAATCAATTGATGGTAGATAAGAGTCAATGGAATTCCAGGTGGGCCAGATTTAGATCTCTTGTGAGCACGAAGGGATTCAAGACCCATGATGAGTTTGACCACTCCCTCGGGCTCAGCCTGGTCATCTCCTATATCAGCGGTTGCCAACTAGTGGGCCGTGAGAAAATTTTGGTGGGCCGCAGAGAAATCTCATCCCCAGAGCACCCCCACAAAGCAATTAATCCAGGCTCCGCAGAAACACAAGGCTGCGCCGCCCACATGGCCCGCGGGAACCCTCCCTGCCCACTCACTCCTTACCCAGAAAACTTGCCTGCTAAATTGCTATTTTTCCAACCATCAGCTGTTCTGCTGTGCCAGGAGATTTAGATTAGCTAGAAAACAGGAAATGGTTGGATTTCTTGCTTTCTAGCTAGTCTTTAGATCTTCGGCTCTGCTTTTAAGCACAACCGAACCTCCCTTAGGACTGAAGGTTCTATAATTCAGTGCAGACTCACGGCAAGCAAATTTTATGTGACAGACTGAGCTAGCCGATGGCAGATAGATCACTGAATGATTCTGTGACCAACTCAATCTGCCTGCCCGCTTTGCCTGATTTTGGGTAAAAGTTGCTCTTTTTTTATTAAAAAAAATTCAATATTTACATACATGGTGTATTATGAATTAATTTTATGAGTTTGCTTGCAAGCAAATTTTATGTTAGCCAATGGCAGATAGATAGATCTCTGAATGAATCTGTGATTCTGTGAGCACAATCTGCCTTCCTGCTATGCCTGATTTTGGGTAAAAGTTGCTCTTTTTTTAAATAAAAAATTCAATATTTATATAAATATTTATAATATTTACATACAAGCCATGCCCAGCCAATCACATCCACAAATTAGCCACACCCACAAATTAGGCCACGCCCACAGAACTGGTTAGTGGGCCCTGGGATTTAAAATTATGAGTTTGGTGGTCCCTGAGGTCCAAAAGGTTGACGACCCTGATATAGACCAGAAAAACTTCCTTTTTATGTTTTATGAAGAGGGAATATTTACTGTACTTTTTAAAAAATAAAGATAACTGAATTGCCCCTTCCTTCCTTAACCTTTAAAAATGCTTGTAGTAATGCAACATTTCTACAACTTGCATCCTTTTCTGCTGGCACTTCATGGGTTGACCGTGGTCTTTTCCGGAAGCGGGGCAAACTCTAGAAAACATCTCTCAGACACCTAAAAATAAAATACACCTCCACTTTCCTTATTCGGAGTGGAAGATATTTTTGTATATATATTCCTTTCAATCTCTGGGTTGTATGTGCATGTGTGTGGGGAGAAACAAGCAAACAACAGATGGACTGAGAAAGTTGTATGCAGGAAATGGATGTTTGAGGAACCGCACAATTTTTGCTGATCAGAATGAATGTTTGTGTGTGTGTGTGTGTGTGTTTGTGTGTGTGTGTGTGTGTATGTGTTGGCTCAGTGGCTAAGATGCTGAGCTTGCCGATCAGAAAGGTCGGCGGTTTGAATCCCTAGCGCCACATAACAGAGTGAGCCCCCATTCCTTGTCCCAGCAGCTTCTGCCAATCTAGCAGTTTGAAATAGGGACCACTTTGGTGTGAAGGGAACAACGTTCCATGTGCCTTCCATCATGCCAACCACATGACCATATATATATATATATATATTGGAGCTGCCGTCTCTCTATAAATACTGGTGATGGGGGCTGGTGTGCTATGCTGGTTGGCTGCACTGCTGCCTCTTGATTGGTTGATGGAGTTGATGTTGGTATAATGGGCTGTGTGATGGCCTTGTGAGTTTTGTTGTGGAGATATCCTGGATCTTGTGCTGGGTCGTTTGTTTTGTAGTGATCTTTTTTCATTAGTCTCCCATGTTTTAACGGCTTGGATAATGGATTGTGTGATGGCCTTGCGAGTTCTTTTGTTGTGGTATCCTGGGTCCTGTGTTGTGATCTCCTGGGTTGTTTGTGTTTTGATCTCTTTTCCATTAGCCTCCTGTGTTGTAGTGCCAGTGCATGAAGCACGAAGCCAAAAGCACCAGCCTGAGGATGGCAAGTGGGACCTCACTAAACCGTCACCAAGATACTCTTAATCTTACACGGGAAAAGACCCGAACATATCTAGACATACATACATATACATATACATATACATATACATATACATATACATATATATATGGTATTCAGCTTTGTTCGGGTATTCATCTGCCATCATCAGGCTTCTGTATAGTGTAGACTCACAGATGAACCCTCTACAGAAGCCTGATGATGGCAGATGAGATTCTGCTGAAACTTTGCTACAACTTTAAAAGCACAACTACAATGACGTGGGAAAATACATGAACAAAGGTGAATACCATACATACATACATACATACATATTGAGAGAGAGAAAGAGACAGAGACAGAGACAGAGAGAGAGAGAATGAGAATATATATTCCTTATATATATTTGGAAGTCAACAGACAGGAAAATGCAAATGTTGCTTGGTTTCAAGTATTCAAACACCCTACAGATCAGGGGGAGTCCAACCTTGGCAACTTGTGGACTTCAATGTCCAGAATCTCCCAACTAGCACTGTGATCTGGGAGTTGAAGTCCACAAGTCTTAAAGTTGCCAAGGTTGGCTATCCCTAATATAGATATTTCTAATCACAGATGGTACATCGGTAAGGTTTGTCCATACCCAATGAAGAGACTAGACTAGATGAATGGAGTAAATGAAGAATATCCTTCCATAAATTCAATCTCCAAAAATTGTGACACTCCATCACTGGAGATTTTCAAGAAGAGACTAGACAGACAACCATAGCATCTCCTGCCTTGAGCAGGGGGGTGGACTAGAAGACCTCCAAGGTCCCTTCCAACTCTGTTATTCTTTTATTCTATTCATTCCCCGCCATTCTGTTTTCTTTTCTCTCACTCGCCCACCTATTATACACTGGATAGAAGGCACACACAGACACACGCAAAGGGAAAATTTTTCCATAAGATGAACTACAATATCAAAGAACCTGAAAACCCCATTTTGAAAATTGTTTCTTTTTCAGTTCTTCCAACCCAGGGAGAATCAATACGCCAGAAGAGCATTGCCTTAAACATTAATATTAGAGAACACAAAAATTCGTTCCTGATGGATTAGCGATATATTTTTCTTTAAGGGCAAGCCGTAATGCACACAGCAAGTTTTTCTTCCTCTTTTTCTTCTCTCTATTCCAGCCTTCACTCTCTCCAACCCCACTCCTCCTCCTCCTCCTCCCCATCCCTTGCCCCCATGGAGATTACAGTGAATAATTGGTTAGCATTCGCCATACTGGAGCCCATCTGTTATTAGGCGGTTTGAGATGCTACAACACAGCCTGCTGCCCTCAACTCTTTCTTGGCAAGGAAAAATAAGAAGAAATATGAGGTTCTTTGCCTCTAAGGTTTGGCTTCCTGAGTCAATCGAGAAAAAAGGTTTGGTTTTGTGTACCGCCGACTCATAACTCCTGCTGACCTCCGGATTTCAAAGGCCCCTTAGTGGCCGAGCTTAAAAGCAAATCTGTGTAGCCACCATAATTTTAACATCAAGGTTTGCATTGTGTCGTAGCCTCCACAAATCAGGAAAACATCAGGCCTTTGTTTTTTACAGAGATGCCAAGTGTGTGTGGTTGTAAGACATGTTTAGGAATGAAGACAGGGCGCCACTGGTACACAATACTTTGTGTTGTACAAAAGATCTCTCAGCTATGACTGGTACCTGTTCTTTGATGAGTTTTCATAAACGATTTACATGAGGGAATACACGGGGAACTTACCAAATTTCCAGATGATACTAAGCTGGCAGGAATAGCTAACACCCAGGAAGATAGGCTCAAGATCCAGATGGATCTCAACAGACTTGAACACTGGGCCATATCTAATAAAATGAAATCCAATGTAGAGAAAAGGAAAGCCTTATATTTAGGCAAGAAAAACCCCAAAGTGAAACCAGGGTGAAACCAGGCTCAATAGCAGTAACTATTGAGTGAGAGGGATCTTGGAGTCTTGGAGGACAACCAATTAAATATGAGGCAGCAGTGTGCGGTGGCAGCCAAAAAAGCCAACACAATCCTAAGTTCAATTAACAGATGGATACAGTCAAGATCAGGTGAGGTACTAATACCACTCTATAAAGCCTTAGTAAGATCACACCTAGAGTACTGCATCCAGTTTTGTTCACCACATTACAAAAAAGATGTTGAGACTCTAGGAAAAGTACAGAGAAGACCAACCGAGATGATTAGGGGACTGGAGCCTAAAACATACAATGAACGGTTGCAGGAACTGGGCTTGGCTAGTCTAGTAAAGAGAAGGACCAGGGGAGACATGATAGCGGTCTTTCAATATCTGAGGGGCTTCCACAGAAAGGAAGGGAACAAGCTATTTTCCAAGGCACCTGAAGGTCAGACAAGGAATAATGGATAAAAACTGAACAAGGTGAGATTCAACCTGGTAATAAGGAGAAATTTTTTGACAGTGAGAACAATCAACCAATGGAACAGAAGTTGCCTTCAGAAATTGTGGGAGCTTCATCTCCGGAGGCTTTCAAGAAGAGACTGGACTGTCATCTGTCAGAAATGGTGTAGGGTTTCCTGCTTGGGCAGAGGGTTGGACTAGATGACCTATGAGGTCCCTTCCAACTCTGTTATTTTCTTCTGCTCTGTGTCATGAGACTAGGAGAATTTGAGGTCAGAGTCCTTGGTGTGTTCTCTGAGCTTTGTTATTTTCTTGCAGATGTTTCATTACCCAACTAGGTAATATCATCAGTGTGAGTAAATAGATAGTTTAGCTAGCATTGATATAGTCTTATAGCACTGATGATAAACCTAGTTTGAGTAATGAAATGTCTGTAAGAAAACAAGCAAATTCAGAGATCTCCAAGGACCCCTTATTTCAACCCTGAGCTCCAAATATCCTCCTTTATTGTCCAGGGGTAGTTCTGGTGTCGTCCAGAACCAAGGATGATAAACCTCCAGGTCTCAAGGTCCATTGAACCCATAGCCAATCTCAGTCTCATTACCAGGCCTGACACCTGTGCATCCTTGTTTGTTTCTGACTACAGACATAGCTGACTTATTATGAGCTAAATGTTCATCAGTCTGTACTTTGGAAGACAATTTTAAGTTTTTCATATAGAACATCTAATAATAAGGTTGGAAGGGACCTTGGAGGTCTTCTACTCTAACCCCCTGCCCAAGCAGAAGACTCTATGGCATTCCAGACAAACAGTTGTCCCATCTCCTTTTGAAAACTTCCAGTGATGGAGCACCCACAGCTTTTGAAGGGAAGTCGTTCCATTGGATAATTGTTCTCATGGTCAGGAAATTTCTCCCTAGTTCTAGATTGGATCTCTCTTTGTTAAGCTTCAATCTGTTTCCTCTTGCCCTACCCTTGGCTGCTTTGATGAATAGATTGGTCCCCTGTTCTTTGTGGCAGCCCCCCAAATATTGGAAGACTGCTATCATGTCACCCCTAGTTTTTTCTTCTTTAGACTAGACATACCTAGTTCCCTCAATTCTTCATTCTTAACCAATTTTTGTTTTACTTATTCATTACATTTATATGCTGCCCATCTCATCCTTAGTAAGCCGTAGCAAGACCACACCTAGAGCACCGCATCCAGTTTTGGTCACCACACTATTAAAAACATGTGGAGACCATAGAAAAAATACAGAGAAGAGCAACTAGGAGGATTAGGTGACTGGAGGCTAAAACAGATGAAGAACGGTTGCAGGAACTGGGCCTGGCTAGTCTAAGTGAAGAGAAGGACCAGAGGAAACATGACAGCAGTCTTCCAATATTTGAGGGGCTGCCACAGAGGGAAGGGGGTAAAGCACCCGAAGGCCAGACAAGAAATAATGGATGGAAACTGAACAAGGAGAGATTTAACCTAGAAATAAGGAGAAGCTTTCTGACAGGGAGAACAATCAACCCATGGAACAGAAGTTGCCTTCAGAAGTTGTGGGAGCTTCATCACTGGAGGCTTTCAAGAAGAGACTGAACTACCCTCGGTCAGAAATGGTGTAGGGTCTCCCGCTTGGGCGGCGGGTCGAACTAGATGACCTTAAAGGTTCCTTCCAACTCTGTTAATCTGTTATCATCCACCCAAGTGATTCTGGATGGTTCACAATGTAATAAAAATAGAAATATGAAAACATGTATAAATATAAGAATAATTAGCATCAGGATTTTTTTTTAGATCAGTGTTAAGATTCTCTCAGTCTTTTCCTGCTAGTAAGTTAGAATCATAGAATTGGAAGGGACCTTTAAGGTCTTCTAGTCCAATTCCCCTTTTCAAGCAAGAGACCCAATACCATTTCAAACAAATGGCTATCAAGTCTCTTTTTGAAAGCCTCCAGTGATGGACCATCCACAACTTCTGGAGACAAGCTGTTCCATGGGTTAATTCTGCTCACGGTCTGGAAATTTCTCCTTAGTTTAGGTTGTCTCTCTCCTTGATTCGTTTCCATCTATTGTCTTGTTTTTTGGTGCTTTGGAAAATAGTTTGACCCCTTCGTCTTTGTAGGAGCCTCTCAAATATTGGAAGACTGCTATCATGTCTTCCCTGGTCCTTCTTTTCTCTAGACTAGCCATACCCAATTCCTGCAACTGTTCTTCGTATGTTTTAGCTTCCAGCACCCTAATCATTTTTTGTGGCTCTTCTCTGCACTTTTTCCAGAGTCTCAACATCTTTTTTGTATCGTGGTGACCAAAACTGGATCCACTATTCTAAGTGTGATCATACAAGGCATAAACCAGGACTAGAAATTCATGTGATCTTGATTTTATCCCTCTATTGGTGCAGCCTAGGATTGTGTTGACTTTTTTGGCTGCTGCAGCCCACTGTTGGCTCATATTTAAGTATTTGTCCACCAGGTTAATTCTTATAATTATTTATAATTAAGTTATAATTCTTGCAAAGATTCCAACAAACGAAGACGGCAATATTTTTGTGCCTTGCCAAATATGGTGTTTAATTTTCTCTTATCCGCCTACCAGGTGTTCAATAGCCTCCTGTTCTTTGCCTAACCAGCATTTACCGTTTTGCTGAATTTTCTCAATTTGAGTTTTCCTTACATTTTTTTGTGCATTATTGTTGTTATTCCACAGGACCACAAGCTGACTGCTCTGCGCAAATTTAACAAATGAGCTAAAGGGAAAAGGTATTTTAATATTTTCCTCGTCACCATTTTTGCTGTCATCAATATTGCAACAAAATGCCTTTGCAAAACTCGGTTGCAGATATTGCTTTATTGTTCCTAATTTAAAAGCTGTTCCTGTTTTTATGCATGTGTGTGAGTGTGTCTTTGTGAGCTTTAAAAAAAGACATTACTTATAATACATCTGTTTTGCTTCACTGGGGAATATGGTTAATGGCTAGCAGATAAAATACATTCTGCTTGGTCAGATTTGAATTTATTTATTTGTTACATATCACTTTTGTTATAGGTAACAAATTTCTTTTCTTTTCCTTTTCCTCCTACCTGGGATGGTGCAGAAATTTGTTGTGGGGATTGGATAATTGATGATCTTGTGGCGAGCAGACTTAAACATCAAGATTTGCTCAAGGTCATTTGAACCATGACATGTCCCAAGGTGCTTTTTCAAAAGGCAACTGGACCTTAACTTTTTTTTCTCTTGAAGATATTTCACTTCTCATCCAAGAAGCTTCTTCAGTTCTGACTGAATGGTGGAGGATGGAAGGATTTATATTCCTTGCAGTCATCTGGTATTCCCTCTGGGAGTCATTTGCCTTCAGCTCACATCGTTGGGGAGCATTCTCAAAGGAGTACAAACAGTCAGGGATCTTAGTATTCTGTCTTCTTCTTCTTCTTCTTCTTCTTCTTCTTCTTCTTCTTCTTCTTCTTCTTCTTCTTCTTCTTCTTCTTCTTCTTCTTCTTCTTCTTCTTCTTCTTCTTCTTCTTCTTCTTCTTCTTCTTCTTCTTCTTCTTCTTCTTCTTCTTCTTCTTCTTCTTCTTCTTCTTCTTCTTCTTCTTCTTCTTCTTCTTCTTCTTTCCACCAAATGATGAAATGGGTCTGAAATGTTCTTCTGAACCTGCCATTTCTTAGGAGGATCTCTTAGGAGGATATATATATATATATATATATTTGTTTTCTTAAGTTTTCATGGGTACTTACATGTATGGCATTCAGCTTTGTTCGGGTATTTTCCCACATCGTTGTAGTTGTGCTTTTAAAGTTGTAGCAACATTTCGGCAGAATCTCATCTGCCATCATCAGGCTTCTGTATTGTGTTCATCTGACAAGCAAGGATATACATACATACATACATACATACATACATACATACATATATATATATATATATATATATGTATGTATGTATGTATGTATCCTTTCTTGTCAGAAGATTGCAAAAGGAGTCATGTGACCTTGGGACAAAGCAACAGTCATAACGAGATAATAGAGGTGAGGTAACAGACTAATAAATTTTGCCGAAGGACAGGAGCTTGGTATATAAAACATTTATATATAAGGATGTTGACTGCCATTTTGGTTAGATGAAAGAATAGTCATATTTTCAATATATAGTGGAAGATAGATGGATGGATGGATGGATGGATGGATGGATAGAGAGAGAGAGATGATAGAGATCTTGATAGGGATAGAGATAGAGAGAGATACATACAGATAGCGATACAGATAGAGAGATAGATAGAGATTGATTGGAAGAGAGAGAGAGAGATTAAAATAGATTGAGAGAGAGAGTGAGAGAGAGAGAGAGAGAAAACACTCTCCTTTCATGTAACCAAAATGGCAGCCAACATCCTTAGTAGAAAATGTTCCCCAGTAATGTTGATACACACTAATCTCTCAGGACTCTCTCTCATTAGACTTCAAAACCAAAACACACCAGACCAAACGTAGGTAATACTCATGTCCTTCATCCAGTAGACAAAATAACACACAGTTGCACAAAATAACACACAGCTGCATGTTATTGAGTTTGTGCAAAAGCCCTTCCGACAGACCCGAAAACAAGGATTTGCAGAAAAACCCTGCCAAGCAGTACCTTTTTAGCAAATTTCATTTTGCTTGGCTTCAGTTCTGTTCCTCCTTCCTACACTTGCCCAAACCAGTCACAATAACTTTAAAAGCATGTCATGCTAGGGACCAAGGAGGCACAATACATCATGTAGAATGCCACCATCCTCGTTTATGGTGAAGCATTTGATATTAATGTCTCCATCCCTTATCACAGACACTGGCATTATAAGTGCTTAACCCAGCCTGCTTTATTTATTAGAGTGTGTCTCGCTGCTCTTTTCTTAAATGAAACGGCCGTTCTCCATGTTTTAGGAAATAGCTTTTCTCCTGCCACTTGGAGGGCCTTGTCTGTCTCTATTCATCATCTAGAGGTTCTTGGGTGCATGACGTGGGTGCGTTAATAAATGTTATTTTGCTAGTTGTGATCCAGAGACTTTTCCTGCTAGAAGGAATGTGACACAAGACATTGTATATGGAAAGGTGTAATGTGATCTGGCACACCCATTAGTTGGCCAAGTACCCCCTACAAAAATATTGAAATCAAGAAGGGGCTGTTTAGATTGCAGCAAGGAGAGATGGGGGTGGGAGGAGGGAGAGAGAGAGAGAGAGAGAGAGAGGGGTGGGTGGGTGGATGGACAATATCATTAGATAGATAGATAGATAGATAGATAGATAGATAGATAGATAGATAGATAGATAGATGAGAGAGAGAGAGAGAGAGAGAGAGAGAGAGAGAGAGAGAGAGAGAGAGAGAGAGAGAGAGAGAAATCCAGAAGGAACTGTTTAGATTACACCCAGGAGAATGTTACTCACCTCAAACAGAACAATGAAAAAGATGGAAACTTCATGGAATCACATCACTCTTGATCCTGTTGAGAGAAATACCCATCTGGTTCAGTTCCAAGTTGGAAGAAAGACACTGGAAACAACATGGAGGCTGATTGAAAAGGTGGTCTATTGATGAAGCAGAACCACGTGTGATTCTGGGCAGCTGACAAAATGGAGTTGAGAGTGGGTGAGTTTGTATACCTTCCTTTGGGCTTTTTATTTGAGATTCCTGTTCCTGTGCCAGAACATGTCCTTTAATATTCTATTGGCTGTTGTCAGATTCCTATGGGGGTCATGTAGGGGTCATAGCTGGCTCTATAGGCAAAAGAGGAAATGCAAATCCTAGGTGTTTGTCTGAGCTAAACTAGTTAACCTCTGGCCTATTGCTTATCTGAGTTCCCAAGTTTCTCTCACTTTGAAGTTTGGACTGCTCTGGAATGGTGCAAGGAAGCGGTTTATGTCCTGAAAAGGTGTTGGGCTATTCCTATTATTTCTTAATGGCTTTTCTGGTTTAGATCTTGAGTGAGGGCTGATCCTACAATACTACTTAATTCTGCCTTCGTTTCAAAATATCCTGTCTTTAATGGATTACCAAACCTACATTTCTAAAAGATGGCCTCCTCAGTTTCTGCTTGGGGGCAGGGAGACAGGGGCTGTTTTAAGAGCACATTTCTCCATTTCTCTCTTTGGGGAAATATAATATCTTGCCTTTTCATAGTCCTTAAAATATTTCATTCTTGTAGGAGGGGGGTTTCTCACAATCCCTTCTGGATAATTTACTAATGGAGGTTGGTTGAATTGGCATCCTTCCATTCTCAAGAGACTATGGTATCGTGCTATGGAACCGGTAGCTGCCACTTCCCGTGTTGTTTCAATGCTGTATGCAAAGCTAGAGTATCCTCTCCAGAGCACAAGGCCTGGGTAATTTAATATGGAGGATAAACTGTAAATAAAATAGATGATAGATAGATAGATAGATAGATAGATAGATAGATAGATAGATAGATGGATGGATGGATGGATGGATGGATAGATAGATAGATAGATAGATAGATAGATAGATAGATAGATAGATAGATAGATGGATGATAGAGTAGATAGAGTAGATGGATGGATGATTGATAGATAGATGATAGAGTAGATAGAGTAGATTGATGGATGATAGATAGATAGATGATAGATAGATAGATAGATAGATAGATAGATAGATAGATAGATAGATAGATAGATGGATGATAGAGTAGATGGATGATAGAGTAGATAGAGTAGATGGATGGATGATTGATAGATGGATGATAGAGTAGATAGAGTAGATTGATGGATGATAGATAAATAGATGATAGATAGATAGATAGATGATAGATAGATAGATAGATAGATAGATAGATAGATAGATAGATAGACAGACAGTCAGATAGATAGGCATATAGGCAGATAGATAGGCAGAAAGGCAGATAGACAGACAGACAGACAGACCCTCTGTTGAGAGAGCTGTGAGTAGAGAGGGAGGGATACAACATCATCTGAATTGGCATCCTTCCATTCTCAAGAGACTGTGGTATCGTGCTATGAAACCGGTAACTGCCACTTCCCATGTTGTTTCAATGCTGCATGCAAAGCTGGCGTGTCCTCTCCAGAGCATGAGGCCTGAGTAATTTAATATGGAGGATAAACTGTTACCCAAACAGCAGATTCCCCCCCCCTCTCCACGTCACTGGAAGAGCCTAATGGAATGGCAGAGCTGATATGACTAGTTCCAGCGGCGTCACAGGAGTTACCAGAACGTGATTGTACAGAGTCACGAACTGCTTCTGGGACTCCGGTTCCGGATTTTGCCTCGAGGTTGACTCCTGAAGCCTTTCCCAATAAAAGATATAGCTACAAGGCAGTGGAAGTTTGAAATCAGAGTTTCCCTTCTCCTAGAAGACGGTTCTACCGTTTTATCTGCCGTTGGGGCATAGAGCCCCCTTCCTCTTTCAAAAGTGGAGGCTGGTAATCTACCAGTAAACTGTCGACGATTTAAAAGAAAGAAAGAATTCTCAATGATCTTCTTCCATCTCTTCCCTCAAATGGTGGAATCAAATGGGGACCAAGGCCTTCTGGATGTCAAACAGTCAAGGTTTCCAGATGGCCTCCAATCCCTCTTGTGTTCTAGATCTGATTCAGAATGCATAACGCTTCAAATCTGTTTGACTCAATATCCTGAATCAGTTTGCGCAGAAAGAATTGGAGGTTTGCACAATGCAGAAATACCCAGGCCAAGTCTGCTCAATCATGGGTGATTCAATTTGACAGCTGGCTTTGATTTTCCCAAAGAAGTTTGATCTGATTGAATCCTCTGGGAGTCGAACCTCCAAAGAGCTTCGCACAGCTCGTTGTTTTATTAGGTGGTCTATTTTTGAAATGTGCACTTATTTATTTAGCCTTAAAGATAAATTGTTTGTCTGTGTGGTGTGCAGTGTAGACAATGGTTAAAAGGACGATGATGATGATACAAATGATGATACAAAGCCATATATATATATATAATCACACACACACACACACACACACACACACACAGAATCTCTCCCTCCCTCCTGCCCTCTCTCTTTTTCTCTCTTTCTCTCTCTCTCTCTATCTATCCATCCATCTATCTAATCTCTCTGTGTGTGATATATATACAGTATGTGTCTGTCTATATGTGTGAAAGTGTGTGTTTGCATATATATGTGTGTGTGAATATGAATATATATATATATGTATATGTATATGATATGTGTGTATTTGTGTGTGTACGTATTTGTATGGATATGGTATATATTGTGTGATATATGTGTGTGTACGTGTGTTGATGGGTGTTTGTTTATGTGTGTGTATGCATATATATTGTGTGCTATATGTGTTTTATTTATACACACGGACACAGACACAGACAGACCTACAGACCCACAGACCCACAGACAGAGATGCACAGGCACACAGACACAGACACAGACACAGACACATAGACACAGACACAGACACACACAACCTCCAGCAGCCTCATACCCATACACATACACACAAATATACACATATACATATATACATACACAGATATTACATATATGTGGGTGGGTGTGTAATATACATATTACATGTGTGTGTATTGTGTGTGTCTGTTTGCAGTATAGTATATCACACACACACTATACATATACACACAGACTCTCTCTCTATATATGTGTGTGTGTATGTGTGTGTGTAGTGTGTGTGTGATATACTATACTGCAAACACACACACACTACACACACATGTAATAGGTATATTACACACCCACCCACATATATGTAATATATGTGTACGTATATATGTATATGTGTATATTTGTGTGTATGTGTGTGTGTGTGTTTGTGTAACACAAGCAGATAATGTGGAGGACCCATCAAGTTTCTCTGAGAGTTTAATTAGTTCTGTCGAAAGGACTCAGAACAAAAACAGAGAGAGAGAGAAATCTAATCCAGTTTCGAGAACTGCAGATGAATTTGTGCTGAGCGCAGAACAATAGTCAATTAAATTAAGAGGTCAAGGCGGGTCACCTTTCAGGATTTGAAAGTGGAAACACGAAGCTGGGATTTCGTCCGGATTAAAGTGATAGGCATGTCCTCTTTCTGCTTTCTCGGACACATTTTCTCTGCCTTGGCTAGGCCTTCGTGGTCGGTTTTCTCTCCTCCAAACTCTTTCCTCCCTTCCTCTCCTTTGCACATGTTCTTGAGAAGTTAAACTGTTGGTTTTCTTAAGGGAGGGATTCTTCCCTGATTAAATATTGTGACCGTGGGCACTGGAACGCTATTCTGGTTTCCAGAAGATGGTTTGAAGACCAAGGATCCAAGCATCTATTTGACCAACCACAAGTCTGTATGATGTTCTCCTTAAGAAAATTTGATTATGGATGGTGGAGGGAAAGGACTCCTCAATGAGGAAAAATGACAGGCAGTCTTTCACTTGCAACGATTCATTTAGTGGCTGTTCAAAGTTAAAGCGGCTTTAGGAAAGTGACTTACGAGCAGTTTTCACGCTTGTGACCATTACAGCATCCCCACGTGATCAAAATCTAGGTGCTTGGCAACGGACTTCTACTTACAGATGGTCCTTGACTTGCAGTGATTCGCTGTTGTGGTTTGCTGGTAGCAGGTGCGGATGGCTGAGGAGAGTGAGGACTCAGATGTGGGGCCAGGACCGTTAGGGAGTGGACTGCTGCCTTCAGGGATTGTGGGGGCTGGCAGCAGCGATGAGGAGGTTCCTGAGGAGCCTGTGTCAAGTGCGCGTGCGCTCAGGGTTGCTCATAGGAAAGAGCAGTTGCAGTAGCCTGGGCAACTCGGGAGTAAGGCTGCAAGGTAATGGCCCTTCCTTCAAGAAGATAAAAGCCAGCTGTGAATCGGACTCTCTTTGCAGGAAGCAAAGACGTTTTGAAACTCGAGCCTCGTGGACCTTACGATATCTTAGTTAGTATTTGAAGACTCTTGTGTTGTGAAATATTTCTAGGGAACCTTATCTGTTATTCTTGGCAGCCTCGCACAGTTTTAGCAAGGCTCATGCTTATCAAAGTTAATTAGTTTGCAGCAGCCTTTTAAACGGGGATCTTTAAAAGGTTTCTGTTCCCTTCGGTTCATGTTGGTTTTATTGGACCAGGATTTGGGTCAGAACATTCGCTTAGTGACCTCTATTTATGATAGTTGCAATGTCCCAAAGTCACGTGATCCCCTTTTGCGACCTTCTGACATGCAAAATCACTGAGGAATTCGGAACCGCTTGACAACGGTGGCAAGAATGGTCACGAAATGGGGAGCAACTCGCTCAACAAAGGTTTCACTTAGCAACTGATATTTGGGGCTCCATTGAGGTCATATGTTGAATACCTGTATTTCAGCAGGTAGGAGGAAGAAGGAGGAGGAGGAGGAAGGAGGAAGGAAACAGGCAGCTTTTTGAAATCACTTTTAGAAGGAAAAGTCAACGTGAGGGAATGTCTAATTTCTAATCTTTGTTCTCCAGCACAGGGAGAACTTTCTGCCTTGGGGCAAAACATAGTTTCATGCATCCTTGTCCAGCAATAAGTAGGAAGGTTGAAGGAATTCCTTGCTACCTTCAGAGAAGTAGATAGCTAGCAGAGTTTCCTTAACTTCTTGTGGCCTCTCCATCAGTGGTGGTATTCATTTTTTTTTTTTACTATTGGTTCTATGGATGTGGCTCAATGGACATGGTGTGGCTTGGTAGGTGTGGCTTGGTGGGCGTGGCAGGGGAAGGATAGTGCAAAATCCTCATTCCCTCCCCACCCCACTAACCTGCTTTCCAGCTCCATTCTCCTATGTAGGACAACAAAAAAAGATCCAGCGGTCAGCTGGGATTCAACGGGAGGCAGAGAAGAGATGGGGGTGGGGGCCAGTCAGAGGTGGGATTAACTGGTTCTCTAAACTACTCAAAATTTCCGCTGTCAGTTCTCCAGAACCTGTCAGAACTGGCTGAATACCAGAATATCTGCTCTCCATCTTTGGATGACCTGACTACCATTTGGAAAGAATGAAAGATGGAAGAAGAAACAATGCTTGTAGGGTACAGGGAAAATGATTCCAACTGAAAATGAATTTAATAAAAAAAAAAATTATCCTAAACAGAAGATTTGTTCAACTTTGAAGGAGACACTGTTGGAAAATACCGGGTCCTCCTTCACTGGTGAGGAGGAGGAGGAGGAGGAGGAGGAGGAGGAGGAGGAGGAGGAGGAGGAGGAGGAGGAGGAGGAGGAGGAGGAGGAGGAGGAGGAGGAAAGAAAAAGGAAGGGAAAAAGGAAGAAAGGGGAGGAGGAAGAGAGGAAGAGAAGGAATGGAAGAGAGGGATGGGAGAGAGGAAAGAAGGAAGAAAGGAAAGAGGAGGAAGAGGAGGAGGAGGTGGAGGAGGAAGAATCGATACACAAACTCAAGGTAAACCACTTCAAAGTTAATTGCAGAAAATACAACTTCAGCAAAAGAGTGGTCAACACCTGGAATGTTCTACCCATGTCTGTGGTTACAACCTTAGACCTCACACAGCTTCAACCTCAAACAACCTACCATGGACCTCACCCCATTCCTAAGAGGTCCTTAAAGGGGTGTGCATAAGCGCACCAGCGTACCTACCATCCCTGTCTTAGTGTTCCCATTATCTGTATTTACTTTCTTTTTTCTTGTTTATGTTCATATCTACACTTGTTATATTGTACATGTTTGACAAACAAATCAAAAAGAGGAGGAGGAGGAGGAGGAGGAGGAGGAGGAGGAGGAGGAGGAGGAGGAGGAGGAGGAGGAGGAGGAGGAGGAGGAGGAGGAAACAATCCTACCCATTTAGCATTGATATAAATATGGGAAGACAACCTCTATATTACATGATCATCTCAGCAAGTTGGACTTGATGAATATTTAGGGTCCTGTCAACTCTACAAGGCTGCCCAGATCTCGAGAAAGACTCTATAAGAAGATTAAAGCTATATTTCCTATACTGAGAAAATCTTGTTCTCTTCCCTTCTCCCTTCTTCTCTTATACTCCAGCCTGAAGATACTTTTAATTATTTGCTGTCTCCCTGTCTACCATGCATACTTTAGCACCTGTTGGTATCCTAAAATCATCCAGGTACCTTCACCAAGGTCTGTGGCTCCCTCCAGTTCCCTTCTGTGCAAATAATGGCAACACGGTCTTGAATGAATACTGCATCTAGTTTTGGTCACTACAATACAAAAAAAGAAGTTGAGACTTTGGAAAAAGTACAAAGAAGAACAACTAAGATGATTAAAGGCCTGGAAACAAAAGCATATGAAGAATGGTTGCAGGATTTGTGTATGGCCAGTCTGGAGAAATGAAGGACTGGCAGACATGATAGCAGTATTCCAGAATTTGAGGGGCTGCCATAAAGGAGAAGGGGGTCAATCTATTCTCCAAAGCACCTGAAGGCAAGACAAGAACCAATGGATGAAAATTAATCAAGGACAGGACCAACCTGAAACTAAGGAGAAACTTCCTAACAATGAGGACAATCAACCAGTGGAACTGCTTGCCACCAGAAGTTGTGGGTCATTCATCACTTGAAGTTTTTTTAAGAAAAGACTGGACACCCATGTATCTGAAATGGTATACTGTCTCCATCCGTCTGAAATGACGTAGGGTCTCCTGTTTGAGCAGGGGGCTGGACTAGAAGACCTCCAAGGTCCCTTCCAGCTCAATTTTGATTGATTGGTTGATTGATTGAGTGGATGTAAACCTGAGCAGCATCAAGAACCAGTATTTCAAAGCAAGTATGTCCAGAGAATTCTACAAAGTTATATGCCAGTGATGTCCACGCTGGCATAGATTTAAGCAAGCAGAAAGAGCTGTTAAATATATCTGTCCTGTTTGAACGGTTGTGATGAAATACAGGGGTGCTTTTGTTTCTGATCGGGTAGAGGAAAAATGGGTGGAATTCACTGATCTCAACAAATATTTATTCAGTTGGCAATCTCTGAGTTGATACACCTCATCCCTCTTCATGCTAGCTACCGTGGATTGCGGCAGATAGGAGAGAAATAGCTGCCTTATAGATGACCCAAATGAACCATCTGCACTACAGCTAAACAGATAAGTCTGTGAGTTACAGCTACAAAGACCAAGGACACCATTTCTCACTCATTGTGCTGTCGCATAAGATGATTGCACTGGGTTATGATGAACACCAGCTGAATGTGGAAAAGCAAGGACATCATCCTGGCAACCAAATGTAGGTTAGCAGACCACAGAATAACAGAGTTGGAAGGGAGGGATCTTCTAGCCCCGTGACGGTGAAACTATGGCATGTATGCCACAAGTGGCACACAGAGCCATCTCTCTGGGAAAGCCACACTGTCACCCGTTGCTTTTCCAGGTTCCGGCGCACACATGTGCTCCAGCTAGCTGATCTTCATGCATGTGGGAATGCCAGAAACCGGAAGAGCAGCTCCCCAGCACTCATGCACGTGCCGGGAAGCTGAGCTTCGTGTTTGCAGTGCATGCATGCATGCCGGCCATCTGGTCTTTGCACACGCATGTGCCTGAGAAACCAGAAGACCAGGTAGTCTGTAGAGATTCTCAGTCTTCTAGGTCATAGTTGTCCCAAAGGTGGTTCTTCAGTAGCCAATTGGACTTTCTGTTTTTTTTTTCTTTTCTTTGAAGACGTTTCACTTCTCATCCAAGAAGCTTCTTCAGCTCTGACTGGATGGAGGGAATGGAAGGATTGATACTCCTTGCAGACAGCTGGTTATTTGCACCCTTTTAGAGGGTTGTTGAAGCACTTGGATGTTTACCTGTGTCTTCAGGGTCACCTGAGTAATGCAAATGTTTTCTGTAGTCTGCAATTTTTCCTCTGGAAATCCATTCTGACTCCCACACCATTCCAAGGATGTCCACCCCAAATTGCATAACTAAAAGTCTGTAGAAATTCTCAGTCAAAGTTTCACTCCAAGGTCAACGTAGAGCAAACTCCACTGGACCTGAAACTAATCCACAACATTTTCATTATTGTTCATAGGGATAAGAAGCCTTTGATCCAGGAATCAAATGCAAATTTAAATAGTTTTAAATATAGCACCACTGACTCATCATGAAATCTCCAGAACCGTAAATCCTACAAACTTGAAATTTGGCACGTATGTTCCTCTTGGCTTCTAGGTGCTCACTAAGAAAGGATTTTTTCGAAACGAAAGGAAAGGAAAGGAACGGAATGGAATGCTAGGTTGATTCATCCCAAAGGTCTTCCTTTCTCCGGCAAAACAAATCCATTTTTTATTCTGTCATAGTCTATTTGTACTCCAATCAAATCTAGTTGACCAAACTCATGCAAAGACCACCACAATTTATTCCCTTTAAAAAAGAGTGCAAAATAGGTTAATAGCCCTTATGCTGAACTGTCGCATATTAAATGTAAACTAATTCATTTCCATAGCAATACCTTTTATTAAACACAAGTGGAACTTTGATCAGGGAGTTCAAAGCAAAAGGCAATTCTTTCTTTTCCCCTGGCCTCTTCATAACAGGAGCATTTTATTTTTCCCTTACCACAAAACAACAACAACCCTAGACTATGTGTCTTTCTTTCTTTCTTCCTTTCTTTCTTTCTTTCTTTCTTTCTTTCTTTCTTTCTTTCTTTCTTTCTTTCTTTCTTTCTTTCTTTCTTTCTTTTTCTTTCTTTCTTTTTCTCTTTCTCTTCTTTCCATCCATCCTTTTCCCTTTCTATTTCTTTCTTTTTTATCTACCTACCTGTTTATCTATCTATTCTAAGTTAGCATTGTCCTTTCTTTCTTTCCTCTTTTTCTTTCTCCTTCCTTCTTCCCTTCCTCCCTCCCCCTCCCCTTCCTTCTTTCCTCCTTTTATCCCTCCCTTCTTTCCCTCTCTTTCTTTCATTTTTTCCTTCCTTCTCTCCCTCCCTTTCTTTCTTCATTTCTTCCTCCATCACCCCTTCTTTTCTCCTTTCATTCTCTCACTCCCTCTTCCCCTTCTTTCTTCTTTCTTTCTTTCTTTCTTTCTTTCTTTCTTTCTTTCTTTCTTTCTTTCTTTCTTTCTTTCTTTCTCTTCCTTCCATCCATCATTTTGTCTTTCTATTTCTTTCTTTTTATCTATCTATCTATCTATCTATCTATCTATCTATCTATCTATCATCTATCTATCTATCTATCTATCTATCTATCTATCTATCTATCATCTATCTATCCATCATCTATCTATCTATCTATCATCTATCTATCCATCATCTATCTATCTATCTATCTATCTATCTATCTATCTATCTATCTATCTATCTATCATCTATTTACCTATCTATCTATTCTAAGTTGACACTATCCTTTCTTTTTTCTTTCCTCTTTTTTCCTCCCTCCCTCCCTTCTTTCCTCCCTTCCTTCTCTCCTTCCCTCTTGCCCTTCCTTTCTTCCTTCCTTCCTTCCTTCCTTCCTTTCCTTTCCTTTCCTTTCCTTTCCTTTCCTTTCCTTTCCTTTCCTTTCCTTTCCTTTCCTTTCCTTTCCTTTCCTTTCCTTTCTTTCCTTTCCTCTTGGCATTGCTTGCTTTAGTCTAGCAGGCATAATAAATATTTCTTAAAAGAACTTCTGATGATTTGGAGGATGGTGTTGCTCTTCTGATTACAGTAAATAGCTTCAAACGTATCAACCAAGTCCTCCTTTTCCAGCCTTTGCTGATTTCAGTGATTAGCGGCCCCTTTTTTTCCCCTAAGAGAAAGAATAAACAAATTGGAGTGCTCAGATGCTGGCTAATGAGTTTATAAACAGCCATTTAATATCAAAGTTAACATTTGGAGTAATGATCAGACTTCATCATGGGAGGACTGTCTTCACCCAAGCCATTTTGAACCAGATTTTATTTTATTTTAGTTTTTTTTAAACCGATTAAGCGTCTATTTACTCAGAATGGATCCCGACCAAAAATATCCCTATGTGTGTCTCCCTGTGATAAGAAACACGCTTCAAATGCACCAGAGCAGCACGGTGGCTCAAGCGGTTAAGACCCTGGTGCTTGTCAGCTGAAAACCAGCAGCCCAGGTTCGAGACCCGAGCGCCGCGTGACGGGGTAAGCTCCCATCCTCGCTCCAGCTCCTGCCCGCTCTAGCAGTTCGAAAGCATGCAAATGCGAGTAGATAAATAGGTAACACGCTCTAATGCTACTCTCCCTCCCCACCTGAAAAAAAATCTGTTCCAAATGCAAAACAGAAGCAGAAGAGAGGACTTTCAGTTTCACAGCACTCAGCAACTGTTCAACTCATAAAACATTCCTATGTCTGTTTTAGTAGTTGCCATAAAAAAAGGGGGGGCGGGAGGAAAATAGGGTCACATATATATGTATAAATTACATATGCCAGAGTTGGCTTGTTGTCAGGATTCCAGCAATTGTGCTAATTAAATCATGATTCTCAAACCAACCTTCAAAAAAACTTCAAAGGATTCATTAGAGGCGACATACAGGGCAGTACCATGAACCACAAAGAATTGTCTTAGTAAAACTTAGTAAGACCACACTTAGAATACTGTATCCAGTTTTGGTCACCACACTATAAAAAAGATGTTGAGACTCTGGAAAGAGTGCAGAGAAGAGCAACCAGGATGATGAGGGGACTGGAGACTAAAATATATGATGAACAGGTTAAAGGAACTGGGCCTGGCTAGTCTAGGGAAGAGAAGGACCAGAGGAGACAGGAGAGCAGCCTTCCAATATTTAAGGGGCTGCCACAGAGAGGAGGGAGTCAAGCTATTCTCCAAAGCACCCAAAGGCCAGACAAGGAATAATGGATGGAAACTGAACCAGGAGAGATTTAATCTGGAAATAAGGAGAAACTTTCTGACAGGGAAGACAATCAACCCATGGAACAGAAGTTGCCCTCGGAAGTTGTGGGAGCATCATCACTTGAGACTTTCAAGAAGAGATTGGACTGCCATTTGTCAGAAATGGTGTAGGGTCTCCTGTTTGGGGTGGGGTTGGATTAGATGACCTATAAGGTTCCTTCCAACTCTGATCATCTGTCATCTGTTATCTCAGACAGAGGTGTCCAGTTCGCAGCTAAATTCTGGAGGGAGTTCCTGTGGTCTATTGGGTCATCCCAGGGTCTTAGTTCAGCCTTTCATCCAAGGACCAATGGGGGAGCAGAGAGATTGAATGCCATGGTAGAGCGGTATCTGAGGTGCTATGTGAATTATCAGCAGTCTAATTGGGCAGACCTCCTGCCTTTCTCAGCAGTTGCATACAATAATGCTGTTCACAGTAGCATGGGATTAACCCCCTTCAGAGTAGTGAGTTGGTAAGGACTTCGGCCCAATGCCCTGTATGTCTCCTCTAACAAATCCTTTCACATTTTTTGAATGTTGGCTCGAGAATCATGATTTTGTTAGAGTGATTGCTGGAATCCTGACAGCAGCTTTAGTACAGAACAGTTGAGCTAAGCCACACCCAGGCTCCTTGCTGTCTCCTTCTTGCTCACACAGCAAATACCGCTTCAGTTTCCAAACAGCCCTCAACTCTCTCATACGTCTCTGACAGGACACTAGCCAGATGAATACCAATGGATGCTAGTAGGAAGAAGCAGAATTCCTCCCACCCTATTTTCCTCCCCCCAAATTAAGCCCAACCACAGTTTTGTAGCAAAGCACAGATATTGAGCTAGTTGTTCATACAATCCTTCTTGTCCATGCCAGCATTAAAACTTTAGCTCCCGGAGAATAGAATGTCCTCAAGTATGCCTCTCTATTCACACCAGGGAGATCTGCTGGGATAAACAATCAAATCTTATGGATCAACATTTGTCAATGTGTGTGACTGCACTTATATATCCATTTAGCCCAGCTCAATCTCTGTCCTTTGACCGACACTCAATATCAACCAACACGCCGTCCTGCGATCACAATGTCATATTTGCAGAAATAAATATGAGAAGTTAATTGCAAATTGTGTGCAGAGAACATCGCCTACAATCTCTCCAGAATAAATCTATATTAAATTAAGTATATAAAGGTAGAAGTTTGGAATCAGGCCTTGAATTTAAAAGACAACCTTTCTTATCCCATCTTGAAGCTGAGTTGCCAAATCATTCTAGCCTTTCTTCCCAATTTGAAAGCTGGAATGTTCATCTTTTTTAAAAAAAAAATGTTATCTGATATCTTCTATTGAGAAAATGAAATATTTTGCACCAGTTAATTGAAACACCTTATTTCTAAGTTGGCTGTTTCCAAAATAACTGGGAAATAGGATTGTTGAAATCCATGGACTATCTTTTTAAGGATTAGATGGAATGACAGTATAGCAGAGTTGGAAGGGAGTTTTGAGGTCTTCTAGTCCAACCCCTTGTTCAGGCAGGAAACCCAATAACATTTCAGACAAATGGTTGTCTGATCTCTTCTTAAAAACCTCCGTTGTTGGAGAAGAATCTGGTGTTGTCTGATTCAATTCTGAAAGAGTGCAAAGAAGCCCAGCTAAGATGATAAGCAGTCTGCAGGCTAAACCATAAGATGAATGGCTAAGGCAGAGGTCTCCAAGCTTGGCAACTTTAAGACTTGTAGACTTCAACTCCCAGAATTCTCCAGCCAGCAATGAGAATTCTGGGAGTTGAAGTCCACAAATCTTAAAGTTGCCAACTTTGGGGACCTATGTATGCTTAGCCTAATGAAGAGAAGGCTTGGGGGAGATGTGATAGCATCTCCTGCAAGTACTTGAAGGGCTATCGAAGGGAAGAGGACATCCATTTAGTGTCCATATCACCCAAGAGGAGAACAAGACTGAGATGGTATAAGATGGGGTATCAAACTCAATTTAATTGAGGACCACCATCAGGGTTGTGGTTGACCTCGGGGACCGGGGGGCATGGCTGACTGGGTGGGTGGGTGTAGCTAACTAGGTGGGCATAGCCAGCTTGACACACTCCCCAAACAGCTGGCATGTTTCCTCTTTCCATTGAGTAGACTAGGCCAAAGCTACACTGGCCTAATTGGGTAGACTGGGCCGAAGCTACATTGGCCTTGTTAGATCTGGGAGGATGGTTCAAGAACGGAGGCAAGACTCAGATAGCAACAACAGCTCTTTATTAGTGACTTCAGATTTGAGCAAACTATCCCAGCCACAGCAGCCCCTTATATAGGGCTGGCTGCTGTTAGGCAGCCAATGAAGGCGATTTGAGTTTGCCGCTCTTGGCAGGGCCAATCGCGGCAGCCCGTTTACTGGCCAATCGCATCAGTCGATGGCGACCAATCACGATCGGCTATTCGCGGGCCAATCAGAGTTGCAGGCTTTCAAGCCTGCTAGTCCGGAACAGGCCTGATCTTTCCTCTCTGCATTGAGTAGACTGGACCAAAGCTTTGCTGGCTTTCCTCTTCGCACTAGGTAGACTTGGCTGAAGCTTCGCTGGCCTAAATCTTTCCTCTCTGCATTGGGTAGATTGGGCCGAAGCAACGCAAGCAGACCAGGGCGGCCCGGCGCACCGGATCCAACCACATCACAAGCCAATCCCAGCCAGCAGGCCTTGAGTGTGACACCCCTGGTATAAGATCTTCTGCCTTAAGCAGGAAGTTGGGCTGGAAGACCTAGAGCTGGGTTGGAGTAGAAGATTGGACCAGAAGAACAAAGAGAGAAGCAGTGGTGGGATTCAAATATTTTTACCACCGTTTTGGTGGGCGTGGCTTGATGGGCACACTTTGCATGCGTGCATACACTTTGCACATGCGTTCCTGTCAAATGCGCACTTTTCACAGGCGCACAGGCATTTGCACAGAGCAGGGGTATTCTAACTCGTCTCCTGCAAGCCTGCACTCTCCTGGTTGCTTCAGGAGCTGCTGCACAGCACTCTGCTGTGCCGTGCAAAGCAGCTGTGCTTCAAATTCAGGGGATAAAGGTGAGTATTGGAGCCCAGGTGGGCAGGTGGGCCCAACAGCAGGGTGGTGGAGATAACCAGTTCGGTCTCCGCTGCTCATCGCCGTTACCAGCTCGGCAGAACCAGGCCAAACCGATAGAATACCACCACTGCAGAGAAGCAACCTAAACCTGAGGAGAAATTTCCTGACACTGAGAATCAGTGGAACAACTTGCCTCCAGAAGTCGTGGCTGCTCCAACACTGGAGATTTTCAAGAAGAGACTGGACGGCCACTTGTTTGGAATAGTGTAGGGTTTCCTGCTTAAGCATGGGGTTGGACTAGTAGACCTCCAAAGTCCCTTCCAACTTTGTTATTCTGTTATTCAGTCATATTATGGTGCGTAATTTGCGTAAAATGACTGGACAGCCATTTGTCTGAAATGGTATAGGGCAGCGGTTGCCAACCAGTGGGCCGTGATAAAATTTTGGTGGGCTGCAGAGAAATCTCACCCCCAGAGCACACACCCCCAAAGCAATTAATCCAGGCTGCGCAGAAACACGAGGCTGCGCCATCCACATGGCCTGCGGAAACCTTCCCCGCCCACTCACTCCTTACCCAGCAAACTTGCCTGCTAAATTGCTATTTTTCCTTTTTCTGACCATCATCTGTTCTCCTGTGCTGGGAGATTTAGATTAGCTAGGAAGCAGGAAATGGTTGGATTTCTTGCTTTCTAGCTAGTCTTTAGATCTTCAGCTCTGCTTTTAAGCACAGCCGAACCTCCCTTAGGACTAAGGTTCTATTATTCAGTGCAGACTCACGGCAAGCATATTTTATGTGACAGACTGAGCTAGCCGATGACAGATAGATAGATCACTGAATGATTCTGGGAGCAACTCAATCTGCCTGCCTGCTTTGTTTGATTTTGGGTAAAAGTTGCTCTTTTTATATAAAAAAATCAATATTTACATACATGGTATGTTGTGAGTTAATTTTGTGAGTTTGCTTGCTGGCAAATTTTATGTGACAGACTGAGCTAGTCAATGGAAGATAGATAGATTTCTATATGAATCTGTGATTCTGGGAGCAACTCAATCTGCCTGCCTGCTTTGCCTGAATTTGGGTAAAAGTTGTTCTTTTTTAATGAAAAATTCAATATTTATATAAATATTTATAATATTTACATACAAGCCATGCCTAGCCAGTCATATGGCCATCAAGTCACACCCACAAATTAAGCCACACCCACAGAACCAGTTAGTGGTCCCTGGGATTTAAAATTATGAGTTTGGTGGTCCTGAGCTCCAAAAGGTTGGTGACCCCTGGACTAGAAGACCTCCAAGGCCCCTTCCTACTATGTTATTCTGTTATTCTGACCTAGGAAATAGCTTCCATGTCTAATGTTTTGTTTTAAGTCAGGCTGGAAGGATGGGAAACAACAATAACCAAATTCCAGAACTCCGAAGAACTTTCCAACCTGATGTCCACAATAATGAATGAATTCAGGACAAGGACCCTCAATGATTTCTTGCCTTATTCTAAAAAAAAAAAAAAAATCACATCTTCACTGGTAAGAAGCCAGGACAAGAAGCAACGGATGGAAACTAATCAAGGACAGAAGCAACCTAGAACTAAGGAGAAATTTCCCGACAGTGAGAACAAATTAATCAGTGGGATGACTTGCCTCCAGAAGTTGTGGGTACTCCTATACACTGGACACTGGACTTGTCTGAAATGGTATTGATTAGAAGACCTCCAAGGTCCCTTCCAACTCTGTTATTCTGATCTATTTACTCTTATGGTTCTCTTTCTCTTTTCCGAGGGGGGGGGGAACCTCCAAACGAAAGGCACCGCAGTGCAGACCCTTCTTCACACAAACGTTTCCGCGAGCCGAAGTGTTGAAGGCACTTCAAGGCACAAACACATCCTTGGGTAAATTGCTCTCTATTAGAATGTCACATATTTCTTACAAATGGTTGCGGTTTCACAACGTGACAGCCGGGCTTGACAATAAAAGTTGGCACTCTTTTTTAAAAAATATATATATATATATATTCCCCTACCAATGGCCCACCCCACCTGGAGAATGGCATCACCACTCCTTCCAATGTTCTCCAGTGCCACACATTTGTTAGTGCCCAGACACAACAAACACAACTCCCCTCCCTGGTGTCTGCTGCAAATCAGATAGTCAGAAATGTGTTTTCAGAAAAATCTGACAGGCATTCTGTTTTGGGTTACTGTGTTTCCCCATAAATAAGGCCCAGTCTTTTTGTGTGTGTGTGTATGTATAATTTGTCACCAAGAAAGGCACCGGGTCTTATTTTCAGGGGGTGTCTTCAACTGACTCACCTCACAGCAGTAGCACTGACATCCTTACCCAGCAAAAGCCCACTGCCAGCCCACTTCTTCTGCAGCTGCTTGTCGTAGCTTGTTCGTCTCTCTGCCAGAGATCTTCAGGAAAAGTCTCTGTGGCTGAGAAATGAGGCCCGGATGGCTGCATGTGTTACCCCCTGCCTCTTTTTTTCCATCCAAGGACCTTTAGGAAAGGCCTCTGCAACTGATAACGGAGCTCTGGATCGATTTGAGCAGCGGTAAGTGGCCGCAGAAGAAGTAGGCCAGCAAGGCAAGGCAGGTATCGCATTGTGAACAGCCTAATAAATAGGGCAGCTCCACTACCCCCATCCCCATCCTACTTAATTTTTACCTATCGGCCTTTCCCCACCTCATGCAGCCTGGGCAGGGTCTTAATTCAGGCTTATTTTGGGGGGTAGAGCTTATATTGGGTGCATGTGTAAAGTCAAGCTAGGGCTTACTTTTGGGTTAGGTTGTATTTTCTGGGAAACACATTATTATTATTTCCCTTTCTTCTATCACCTTTCTAGAAGAGGTTGTAGAGACAGGAAGGAGGAAAGCAAGCACCTGACAAGCTTTGCCTGGTCAGTTAAAGATTTAGCAGGTGTTGATGTCCAACAGATTATATGACTTGGAGATCCATCTCCTTGCTCAGGTCAGGAGACCCTATACCATTTCAGATAAATGGTTGTCCATTCTTACCTCTTCTTAAAAATCTCCAGGGATGGAGTGTTGAGGTAATTCCCCATTAGGAGAATGAGCGCATACAGGGAGATGTATTTGAGAGAAGTGCTTGAATAATACACACACAGTACACAGATACACTGTGCAGTAAATGTAGGTTTTTACTTCCAGAAAGTTTAAGCAAAGTTCAAAATAGGCAGTCCAAAGTCATTCACAGGTAAATCAGTCAGTTTTTCAATCCAGGGATAATTCAGTAACAAAGTCCAGTGTCAAAAAAATTCAGTATCAGACTTACATTAAATCCAGAAATATCAGTCAATTAGGAAAAATGGAGGAACAGCAATACTTTCCAACAGAAGGAAACAGAGACTGAGACACACTCTCTTCTGAGACTCAGACTAAGACTAAAACAACCTAGGTTTCTGGCTCCATCTTATGGCCGTTTAAGTAACCACACCCAATTGCAGTTTTTAGCATGCTCTTAAAGAGACAGAATTAAAATGTCTATCCTGGTTTATATATTTCTAACCCAAATACCTGTTAGGTAACTCATATTCCTAACATGGAGCATTTACAACTTCTGGAGGCAATCTCTTCCACTGGTTGTTTGTTTTCATCATTAGGAACTTCCTCCTTAGTTCTAGGTTGCTTCTCTCCTTGGTTAGTTTCCATCCATTGCTTCTTGTCCTGCCAGTGTTCTGGAAAATAGGTTAGATATTTAAAATGGCTATCATGTCACCACTAAGGGCTGCCACAAAGAAGAGGGGGTCAACCTATTTTCGAAAGCACCTGAAGGCAAGACAAGAATGTAACAGAAACTAAGCCATGAGAGAGGCAACCTAGAATTAAGGAGGAATTTCCTATCAGTGAGAACAATTAATCAGTGGAACAATTTCCCTCCAGAAGTTATGGCTCCTCCAACACTGGAGGTTTCTAAGAAGTGTCTTCCAAACTGGAAATTCTACTCCAGTCAAAAGGAAAGATAACATGTTTATGGGTGCACTTATTCCTTTCAGATAGAACTACATGCAGATGAGGAAGGAAGGAAGGAAGGAAGGAAGGAAGGAAGGAAGGAAGGAAGGAAGGAAGGAAGGAAGGAAGGAAGGAAGGAAGGAAGGAAGGAGAAACAGAGAACAAAGGAAGGGACGGAGGATAAAAAGAAGAGGGAGGGAGGGAGGAAAAAGAGGGAGAAGGAAGTGAGGGAGGGAGAAGAAAGAGAGAGAAGGGAGGGAGGAAAGGCAGAAAGCGGGGGGAAAGAGGGAGAAGGAAGGAAGGAGAAAGAGGGAGAACAACGGGTGGGAGAAAGAGAGAGAAGATAAAAGAAAGGGAGGGAGGGAGGGAAGGAAGGAAGGAGGGAATGAATGATTGAATGAAGGTTCATTATGTCATTATATTTTTATAGCAGTTTAGCTCGTACAGGTGCTTTGGAGTAATGCTTATTCTGACAGATGGGAACTATTATTTTCTGTTTAAAAGGAAAACAACCCTGAATTTCAGATGAATCTCTTCTCCAATGGAAGAATAGTTAGAAGGTATTATAAATATCAACAAGAATTCCTTGCTTCCTTGACTTATTCACACATTTTCCAATCCAGAGATTTATCCACCTCATCAATGAGTCTATGTGACATGCTTGTTTGTCAATTTGTATGTATATGCGTATGTCTTTGTGTGTAATATATTTGAGTGTGTTTTGTTTGTGTGTGTTCATGTGTGTATCTGTGTATGCACATATCAGAAACCACACTTCACCTCTCAACCACCGAATGACAGACAACTCCTTCAGGCTTTAAAAATACATGTTTGATAATTGAATACAATACAGTTAATTATATTAATTTAGCTGTGATTGAAATCAATTGTCTGTATAATAGAGTATCCCATGTACCAAACACTTTGGTCTCTATGTGCCCAGACCCATTGCTCTCTTCAACTCCCATCCCACAGGAGTGCAGAGGTGGGATAGCATAAATTCTCTTTGAATTTACTAGCAAAAACAGCTAAAGAGGAAAGGTGGGGGGGATAGAAATTAATTAATAGGGAAGGAAAGGAAAGGGAAGGGAAGGGAAAAGGGGAAGGGAAAAGAAGAAGGGGAAGGGAGGGGAAAAGTATGGGGAAGGGGAGGAAAGGTGGAAATGAAGGAAGTAAGGAGGAGAGGGAAAGGAAAGGAAAGGAAAGGAAAGGAAAGAAAGGAAAGGAAAGGAAAGGAAAGGAAAGGAAAGGAAAGGAAAGGAAAGGAAAGGAAAGGAAGGAGAGATGGAAATGAAGGAAGCAAGGAGGGAGGGAGGGAGGGGGGAGGGGAAGAGAAGAGAAGAGAAGAGAAGGGAGGGTAGGGTGGAAATAAAGGAAGCAAGGGAGGAAGAGAAGGGTAAATATAAGGGAAAAGAAGAAGGGAAGGAGAAGAGGAGGGGGAAGGGGAAATGAATGAAGCAAAAATGGAAGGGAAGGGAAGAAAGGGGACAGAAGGTGGAAAGGAAGGAAGGAAGGATGGAAGGAAGGAAGGAAGGAAGGAAGGAAGGAAGGAAGGAAGGAAGGAAGGAAGGAAAAATGTCAGGAAAAAGAGAAGTGGGGAGGAAGGAGGAAATGAAAGAAAAAAATAGGGATTGGAATACAGAAAGGAAAGGAAAGCAAGGGGGAAGAAAGGAAGGGAGGGAGGGAGGAAGGAAGGAAGGGAACAAGGAAGAGAGGAAGGAAAAGGGGAAGGATGAAGGTTGGATAAAAATGAGGTAAGGGAAAGAACTGGTTGCAGAAGAGAACCAGAACTTTGATGACATGTAGCATCAATCAACTAGTAGCCATTGTGACTTTTTTTTTTTTTTGAAAAACAACTAAGCTCTCTTTCCAGCCCACAGAGGACCATCATCTGAAGGAAGATCTACTTATCTTCCAAATGTTGAGAAGCCCCCGTGAGAGCATTTTGATGAACCTCTTCATGTATCCGTGGAATCCTTTGGGACAATCTTGAAATCCCCAACTTACGAAAGGTAAAGATCCCCTTGAATTCAGCACAGTCCTTGGGAGCCTCATAGGGCAATGATACCAAAATGCTATTTTATTCACTTTTCCAGAGAGTTTGTTTTGACATCTAAGCATCGTCTTCAGTTCTAGGTTTCCTCTGGTATCCTGAATCAGAGGACCAATCGGTGCCGTTTCAAATAGTAACATTAACAGTCATAAATTTATGGTGCCAAAGCACGGAAGATTCCTCCCAATGACAAACATCACATCATTAGGTCATAGCTAGATTTAATCATGGCTTATTGAATAAACCAAAAGGGCAGAGGTCATGTGACACATTGTCGATTTTCTTTCCCAGCTATCTTAGTTACCTCAGGGTCCAAGGTGAATATTTAATGCCACGTCTCTCTTTTCTTTATTCGGGGTCTCCAAACTTGGCCAATTTAAGACTTGGGCTAACCCCAGAATTCCTATATGGCTGGCTGAGGAATTCTGGGAGTTGAGCCCACAAGTCTTAAATTGGCCAAGTTTGGAGACCCCCGCCTTATTTCATTAGCAATGGCAATCGCACTTAGACCTATATACCGCTTCACAGTGCTTTATAGCCCTCTCTAAATGATTTACAGAGTCAGCCTTTCACCCTCAACAATCTGGGTCCCACCTCAGAAGGATGGAAGGCTGAGTCAACCTGGAGCCTGGTGAGATTTGAACTGCCAAATTGCAGGCAGCTGGCAGTCAGCAGAAGTAGCCTGCAGTACTGCACTCTAACCACTGAGCCACCGTGGTTCAATTCCATAGAAACTTGAAAGCTGTTCTGTAATATAAATACTGTTGGAAGGAGATAGGCTGGAATGTTTTCTAAAGGCCCTGGACTATCAGAGATAACTTCACCAAAGTGCAATTCTCAAAAAAAAAAAATATCTTACTTTATAAAAAAGTCATTCAGAATAGAACTGGAAGGGACCTTGGAGGTCTTGTAGTCAAACCTACTGCTTAAGCAGGAGACCCAATACCATTTCAGACAAATGGTTATCCCGTTTCAATTTTGAAAGCCTCCAGTGATGGAACACCCACAACTTCAGGTGTTCCACTGGTTAATTGTTCTTCCTGTAAGGAAGTTTCTTCTTAGTTCCAGATTGCTTCTCTCCCTTGATTTGTTTCCATCCATTGTTTCTTGTCTTGCCTTCTGGTGCTTTGGAAAATAGGTTGACCCCCTCTTCTTTTTGGTGGCCCCTCAAATACTGGCATATTACCCTCATGTCACCCCTAGTCTTTTTTTTGTCGACCGTACACTAGCCATACCCAATTCTAGCAACTGTTTTCTTTGTATGTTTTAGCCTCTAACTATCTTTGTTGCTCTTCTCTGCACTCTTTCTGTCTCAACATATATTTTTTTTTAATATTCTGGTGGCCAAAACTGGATTCCATATTCTAAATATGGTCTTACTAATGCTTTATAAAGCAGTACTAACACTTCACAAGATCTTGATTCTATCTATCTGTCTATGCCGCCTAGGACTGCATTGGCTTTTTGGGCAGCTTCCACACATAGTTGGTTCAAATTTAAATGGTTGTCCCCCTGAACTCCAAGATCCTTGTCACAGTTGCTGCCATTGAGGTAGAGGTAGGCTGATGATCCTGGACTATCAGACGTAGTTTCATCAGGGTGCAATTTCTCTAAAATGTTATAAAAGAAGAAGGGGAAGGAGAAGGAGATGGAGATGGAGATGGAGATGGAGATGGAGATGGAGATGGAGAGGAGACAGAGAAGGAGAAGGAGAAGGAGATGGAGACAGAGAAGGAGTAGGAGAAGGAGAAGGAGGAGGAGGAGGAGAAGGAGAAGGAGAAGGAGAAGAAGGAGAAGGAGACGGAGACAGAGAAGGAGTAGGAGAAGGAGAAGGGGAAGGAGAAGGAGAAGGAGGAGGAGAAGGAGAAGGAGAAGGAGAAGGAGAAGGAGAAGGAGAAGGAGAAGAATATATTTCCTTAATGCATAGCCTCAAATTTCCTTTTTGTGACTTGCAATGAGAAGGTTCTCTCACATTAGAAGCTCATTTCCCTCATTTCGCACATTAGACGAGCATAATTTGATGAGGAGAACAATATGATGGTCACCTTCGTTATTATGGGGAAATTATGCCACCTTGATAAAACCCTCCTATAAATTTGCCTTTGACATTTGTTCCCATACAAAAAGAGAGAGGAACAAGGTAAAATATGTGCTCAATTTCCTTAGATGGATCATAAGACCCTCAATTATAACTCTCTTATTTGTTAGCCAGGGAGATGAAAGATGAGATGACAATAACATAACATGTATTTTCTGCATATTGTAATATTTGGCAATAGCATTGAAGGATTGATTGATTGATTGATAGACAGACAGATAGGCAGAAGAGGTGATTCCACCAGACTGTCAATTATTTGGAAGCCTGTACACACAAACAAAAAAATCTCCACACCACAAGCCAGCCAAACACCTGGGCACAAACAGATCCCCCCTGATACCTCCAGCTCAAACACACCCCAACCAGGCACCCAGATGAAACCTGGTTTCCTAATAAATGATGGCCATCCATTTACTTGGAGCCAAGCTGCACTAAAAGCCTCCAATACAGGAAATGCAATGTTGCCAGCCAATCAAGACAAAAAAAGCCACAAAAGAGAGAGAAGATATTAGAAACACCAATCAAGCAGAACACAGCAAACTCCAAGACCAATAAACACAGACCAAGACTCCCAACCAATCAGGATGAAGAAAAAAACATTCTGGCACAGCAGTAGGCTAGCCCCAAATTTAAAACAGAAATGGCTGTGAAAGTCTGACTCACAGACGAACACAGTACAGAAGCCTGATGATGGCAGATGAGATTCTGCCGAAACGTTGCTACAACTTTAAAAGCACAACTATAATGACGTGGGAAAATACCCGAACAAAGCTGAATACCATACATGTAAGTACCTGTGAAAACTTAAGAAAACAACTACACACACACACACACACACACACACACACACAGAGAGAGAGAGAGAGAGAGAGAGAGAGAGATATCGATGAATGGATGGATGGATGGATGGATGGATAGATGGATGGATGGATAGATGATAGATAGATAGATAGATAGATAGATAGATAGATAGATAGAAATAGATATACAGGGACAAACAGATGATAGATAGAGATAGATAAATATAGATATAAATATAGATATATAATTATAGATATAGATATTGATATATATATAGGAGATATATAGATATAGATATATTACATATCTGTATATTTGTATATATGTATGTATGTATATATAATTAAATTGTTTTTGTGGTGTTATTATCTTCCCAGATGCACAGCAGAGAAATACAATTATTCAAATTTAGAAGCCATAAAAATTTGGCACATGTTTGTTTGCATTCAAAATTCCTACACGTTAAAGAGAAATTATGCTGCATTTCCTACCACATCGTTTGGCTCTTATGTTCTCCCTGAACCATTTATTAGAGAGAGAACATTAGAGGAAATACGCCATTTAGGTTAAGGGCCCCTTTCGAGAACAAATGAATTTGTGCAGAGCAAATATTTCCATATGTCACCCCGCCTTTTGATCACAGTTGTGATAGAAGCACCGACAGGCATATTGTGATGGAATATGCAAGTCTTTTGGGACAGGGTAGGATGTGAAAAAGCGACTGGGGTACAGAATGCTAAGGTTTTTAAGTTTTGTTTGTTGTTTTAAATGAAGAAAATCAACCATTTCTATCAGAAATGGTGTAGAGTTTCCTGCTTATGGGGGGGAGGTTGGACTAGATGACCTACGAGGTCCCTTCCAACTCTGTTGATCTGTTTGTCAGGTTCTGGCAGTTACCCCAATTAAATCATGAGTCTCGAGCCAAACTTCCAAAACTTCAAAAGGATTTATTGGCAGTTAACATGCCAGCACTGCCTGGGTGTAGCCAACTCTGAGACACAAGATTCATTGTCACCCTTGACCCTGGTTTTCCCCCATTCCCTGGGTGTATCGTGATTCATATTCTCCAATGGGACACCTCCATAGCCAAGAGTCATCAATCATGCTCTCCAGTTAGAATTTTACGCGGCAGAAACTTCGCTCACCTAGTTACTATCTTTGAAAACTATTTAGTAAAACAATGGACGTCGTGGCAGTGCAATGGAAATCCTATCTGTTTTTTTTTTTTTTAAACCTGTATTTCCATAAATAAAAGCGCATCAAAATTAAACAGGCCATTTACACCATGGACCGACATCACGGAAAATATTCAATATTCAACAACACCATGGAGACTTTTTTTCTTTTTTAATAACAAGTCATTTACCTTAAGCCTGGAACAATCGTTGTAAAACAAATACTTTGATGTACATTCTTCCTTCGTGTTTTCTTTTGATTATATATTCATTCTGTTTAATTTCAAAGAGAAGTCAAAGAATTAGAATGCTTGGAACATTAACATTCAAATGGTAATTAATATTGATAGAATATCCTCTTCTCTCCCCCCCCCCCCACTTTTCACATTTAATGCTCGAAGGCGTCTACATAATAGAATATTAAGACTCTAAGCGTACTATATAAATATCATTGCATTGAAATAACATATTGTACTAAAACTGAGGAGATGGAAGAATAGATGACGTATATGGCTAGGTTTAATAATATGTCAGAGCACTGAGTGAGTTTTATACAAATATTTTATGAATGTATTTTTATTTTACAAAGCTACTTCTTCTCCTTTCCTTCCTCCTATCCTTCTCCTTCTTTCCCTTCTACTTTCCCTTCTCCTTCTCCATCTCCTCTTTCTTCCTCTCCCTCTCCCTCTTCTTCTTCCTCTTCCTCTCCTCCTTCTCCTTCCCCTTCTCCTTCTTCTCCATCTCCATCTCTTTCTCCTTCTCCCTCTCCCCTCCTCTCTCCCTCTCCTCCTTCTCTTTCTCCCTCACTCTTTTTCCTTCTCCTTCTCCTTTTTCTTCTTCATCTCCTTCTCCCTCTCCCTCCCTCTCTCCCTCTCCTTGTCCTCCTCCTTCTTCATCATCTTCTTCTCCGTCTCCCTCTTCTTTCCTTCTCCCTCTCCCTTTCTCTCTCCTTTTCTCTCTCCCACTCCTTCCCCTTCTCCTTGTCCTTCCCCATCCCTTTCCTTCCATCCTCCTCCTCCTCTTTCCTCCTACAAAGCTACTTCTTTCCACCACTGGTGATGTTACCTCATATGGCCATGAAATGTCTGCAAGAAAACAACCAAGCTCAGAAGGCACCCCCACAGTTCAATCCTGAGCTACATATATTCTCCTTTACTGGCTATAATTGTGGTGGCTTTCATTGTCCACATAGTTCAAGTACATTTTGGGCGTTGGGATCCTTTACCTCCAAAGGGCTTTCCGGTATGGTCCCTAACTTCCATCCCTGGATATCAGTGTGTTGCAGATTGTAGACATAATCTTTCCCTATCCAGAAAAATTAAATTCTTTTTAACATGAAGCAACCTAAAACTAAGGAGAAGTTTCCTGATAGTTAGAACAGTTCATCAATGGAACGACTTGCCTCCAGAAGTTGTAAATACTCCTACACTCCTGCAAGAAGAGATTGGACAACCCTTTGTCTGAAGTGGTGTAGGGTTTCCTGCCTAAGTAGAGGGTTGGACTTAAGGAGAAAATCCTTAACACTGAGGACAATTAACCAGTGGAATAGCTGGCCTTCAGAAGCTCTGGGTCAAGCTGTTTTCCAAGGCAACCAAGGCCAGACAACGAACAATGGATGGAAACCGATCAAGGAGAGATTCAGCCTGGAAAATCAGGAGAAAGTTCCTAGTTGTGAGGACAATTAACCAGTGGAACAGCTTGCCACCAGAAGTTGTGGGTGCTCCATCACTTGTCTGAAATGGTATCGGGACTCCTGCCCGAGCAGTGGGCTGGATTGGAAGATCTCCATTGTCCCTTTCCAGCTCATTCGGATTGACCTTCAAGGTCCCTTCCAACTCCATTATTCTTATTATTCTGAAGTTCAGATCCCACCAATTGCAGGTGCCAGGCGGTGTGTGAATTTTACCACCGGCCAGCACTGTGAGATGGTGGCATCTTTCCCCTTACTTCCCACTGCAGCATTGTTTTTGTCTCTCAATGGTAATTAATGGGGTAGTAAAATCAGCAAGAAAGCAACGTTGAGATCGGGTGCATGGGGGAATAAAAAGTCACAAGGGAGAGACTAAACGGGCAATAATTGCAGGTTATTATATACTCTGCTACTTTGCAATGGAAATCTAGTTAGCTATTAGCAGCGTAGTAAGGACTGATCAAGTGGACAAGGAAGAAAAGAGGCCCCTGCAGGGGAAGAGGTGGTAGGCTACTCAGCAAACACAAAGGAGGAGAAAATGAATAGGAACAGCTATAGAGTTGTCACCAAATTCCACCTAAGATGAAGTATATAGAATAACAGAGTTGGAAGGGACCTTGGAGGTTTTCTAATTCAACCCCCTGCTTGACCAGGAGACCTTATACTTGTGATGGCGAACCTATAGCATGCATGCCACAGACGGCATGCAGAGACATTTGTGCCGGCACACGAGCTGCAGGAAAACTTACCTCACGGCACATGTGCGCCCCTCACAGCTGATTTTCGGGCAGTTTGAGGCCTTTTTCAGCCTCCCAAAGGTTTGAGGAAGGCTTCTGCAGGTTCCGCAGGCCGAAAACTAGGCCCGTTTCATCACCTCCGGTATTTCCGGAAAAACAGGAAGTGATGAAATGGGCCTAGTTTTTGTCCTGAAAAGCCTTGCAGAAGCCTTCCTCAAGCCTTTGGGGGGCCAAAAAATGCCTCAAACTGCCCGAAAATCAGCTGTGAGGCGCATTGCAGGTAAGGGGGTGGCGGGGATGGGTGGGTGGGGATTGCGCACACATGCGTAGGGGGCATGGGGGGTGCACATTGCCTTCTGGGTGCTGGCACACGAGTGCAAGCATGCAAGCGCGTGCACAATTTTTGGCACAGGAGCCCAAAAAGGTTAGCCACCACTGCATTATATCATTCTGGACAAATGGCTACTCTGTAGTAGCTTGTCAAGTATTAGAAGGCAGGAAGAGGAGGAGGAGGGGAAGGGAAAGGGAAGGGAATGGGGAAGGAGAAAGAGGAGAAGGAGAAGACAGGAGGACGAGGTTGTCAATTCAGAATATATCAAATAATAGAAAATATTTCTTCCATCAATAAGAGTGTGTGAACTGTTAGTACCATTTAATAATACATTGATAAGACCACACTAGGAACATCACATCTAGTTCTGATCTCCAATATATAAAAAATATGTTGAGACTCTGGAAAGAAAACAGCAACAAACATGATTAAGGGACTAGTGGTTAAAATATATAAAGAACGGTTGTAGAAATTGGGTATGTCTAGTCTAGTGAGAAGAAGGACTAGATGGGGGGACATGATAGTAGTCTTCCAATATTTGAGGGGCTCTTACAAAGATGAAGGTGAGACAATCTATTCTCCAAAGGACTTGAAGGCAGGACAAGAAGCAATAGATGGAAACCAATCAAGGAGAGAAGCAATCTGGAACTAGGAGGAATTTCCTGACATGGAGAACAATTAACCAGTGGAACAACTTGCCTTCAGAAGTTCTGGGTGCTCCAACACTGGAGGTTTTTAAGAAGAGACACAACAGCCATTTGAAATGGTATGGGGTCTCCAGCTTAAGCAGGGGGTTGGACTAGAAGACCTCCAAGGTCCCTTCCAACTCTGTCATTCTGACCTAGGAAATAACTTCCACCTCTCATGTTTTGTTTTAACTCAGGCTGGGAGGGTGGGAAACAACAATAACCAACTCCAGAACGCCAAATAAGTATTGAACCAGAGGTCCACAATAATGAACAAATTCAGAACAAAGACCGCCCTCCCGCAAAAGATTTCTTCCCTTCACACATCTTCTAAGAAAAACCACTTCTTCATAGGTCAGAATTCCCATGAGATGATTTCAAAGAAGAGATGCCATGTGGGAAAAAAGAGTCCAAGCAAGAATTTCCAGCCAGCAGAGGGAGTAGAAGCCCTACCACAATCAACAACATAGTCAGAACTGAACTTCTTGAGTCAGAACTAAAGAAGCTTCTTGGATGAGAAGCAAGACAACTTCAAGGTAAAACAACGTCCAGCTGTCTTTTGAAAAAAGGCACCTTTGGGACAACCATGACCTGGATCGATTGAGAAGCTCTGTAGACAATCAACAACACAGTGCACATTTCATTGGCTGTAGCATTACCTGAACACAATCTGTGGTTTGCTTAAAGATCGTTTTTGGGACCCAGCTAGGAGAAACATTGCCCGGATTCTCCACGCCATCTTTCCTCCTAGGTCTTGTAGACTGCTGGCTTCTTCTGGCCTCGAAGAGGCTAACTCGCCATGAGACAACTTTCTGCAGGACAATTCAAGAATTCTATTTGATTATTTTAAATGATTATGTAATTTTTTGTTGTTCACATTTCATTTTGCCCCTCCTTTGGCCTCCTTTCCTCCTCCTCCTCCTCCTTCTTCAGACGTTGGTGATCCTATTTTTATCGACAGCCACAAGAAAAAGTGCTGCTAAGTTTTGTCCAAACCGGTCCCTTAGATTTTGAAGCCATGATGTTCTTCTTCTTCTGCCTGGACCTTCGTTTGCCTTCAATCTTTCCCTGGAGGATTAAGTGAAGGATGCCATATTTTTCCAGATGTTGCGTCCCATGTCCAAAATATTTTATGGTTTTGATGATTTCCCTTGGCTTTCCCAGGTGGCTTATCACCTCCTCATTTCTCATTTTGTTAACCCAACTTGTACGTAACAGCCACCAGTAAACCCACATTTCAAATGCTTCTAGCCTCTTCAAGCGGCTTTCTGTCGAAGACCAACTCTCCACTCCATAGAGCAGGATAGAAAAGATCTAGCATCTGACAAGCCTGGTTTTTAATCTTAGACTTGTGTCATGACTGCAGAAGACCTTTTTCATTCTTGAAGAATCCTTCCTTTAATGATTCTATTCCACTGTTTCTTTGATACTAGTATAACTTTTGTCCTGCGATGGATTATCCCTTGACAAGTTGGCCCTGGTGAATTTTGCCCCTACACCATTTTGTCAGAAATGGTGCAGGGTCTCCTGCTTAGGTGGGGGGTTAGACTAGAATTCAGTGGTCACCAACTGATGGGCCAGGGACCACTGGTGGTCTGCGAGAAAACTTTGGTGGTCCTCAGAGAAATGTCCCCCGCCCCCAAAGCAATCCCAAAAGCAATTAATCCAGGCTGCGTGGGAACACAAGGCTGTGTCACCCACATGGCCCATGCTTGCGTCACTTGCATTGAGAACAACATGAGGTAATGAGGGGAAGGGGGAAAGGGCAGGGGGGGGAACTTGTCCCACTTGCTCCACGCACCTCGCCTGGCCACCGGGCTGCTTCTTTCTGTTTCTTTCTTCTTCTGCTTTTGGCTGCATGCAAGGAAAGCAGCCAAAGTCTTTCTCTCTCTCCTCAAACTCTGCCAGAAATGAGTCTTTGTGACCCTGCAAGGCCTCCTGTTCCAAGAGATTGTACCAATGCAACAAGTCTCACAAAGACTCATCTCTGGTGGATTTTCGGGAGAGAAAGAAAGAGTTCTGCTGCTTCTGTTGCTTTCCTTGCATGAAGCCAAAAGTCAGTCAGTCTCTCTCTCTCTCTCTCTCTCCCTCTCTCTTTCTTCCTCTCCCCGCCCTCTCCCTCTGAGAACGGAGCTGGAGACGGTATCCTGCAATCCCAAATAAAGAATGATCGATCAGTAGGAAAACAGGGTGAGGAATTTTCATGCAGCCTTTTGGTGGGATATCTCCCAGGGTCTCTGGTCCTTGGGATTTAAAATTATGAGTTTTGTGGCCCCTGAGGTCCAAAAGGTTGGCGACTCTTGGACTGGATGCCCTACAAGGTCCCTTCCAACTCCATTAATCTGTAATCTGTAATTTGTGATCTGAATTGTCCTAGACACTTTCTGACCAGAATTAATTGGAACAAATCTTTTGAGCGTGGGATGACTCAATAGTGCATACACACCTGTGATTTTGGCAAGGGTTGAATCCTTTGGATGGATTCCACAAATGGAATTCAGAAAATCTCAGAAAGGTCTGAGAAAAGGCAATAACTTTAGAAAATAAGGCAGTCAGAAAGGAATTGCTGAGACATTTTCGTGACCTTCCTTGTCCTAGTTGCTATTCAAGTGCTTCTTTCCACAGAGGATCCATCAGTTCTGATTGCCAACCATTTAGGTTGTCTGGCAGGAAAAGCACCGTCACAGCCAGCCCTTTGAGGTAGGCCAAGTCAAGAAACATGTGAACCGGCACTTCTAGAAATGCTCTTTGTGGTTTTAAGGGTAGAGTGACAGAATTTTACAAGTGTGTTGGAATTTTTCTCTACTCCATGTTATACCTAACAAAATTAAGTTGGATTGTTTTGAATTGTTTTTCTCCCTCTTTCTGGAGGATGAATAATCTTTTTGAAAATTCTTTCTTAATGTTAGATCATTACTTCTTCCTTTCCAAAATCAAATCCACCCTTCACTTCTTTTTTTCCTGCCTGCCTAACCCTCCCTCCTTTCCTTTCTTTTCCTTTCTTTCTTCCTTTCTTCCTTGTTTCTTTGGAAGGAAGGGAGGGAGGGAAAGAGGGACAGAGGGAGGGGGAGGGATGGAGGGATGGAGGGGAGGATAGAGGAAAGAATAGAATAGAATAGAATAGAATAGAACAGAATATTGAGGTGGAGTGGAATAGAATAGAATAGAATAGAATAGAATAGAATAGAATAGAATAGAATAGAATAGAATAGAATAGAATAGAATAGAATAGAATTATTTTATTGGCCAAGTGTGATTGGACACACAAGGAATTTGTCTTGGTGCAAAAGCTCTCAGTGTACATAAAAGAAAAGATACATTCGTCAAGAGTCAAGAATCATAAGGCACAACACTTAATGATAGTCATAGGGTACAATAAGCAATCAAATCATACTAGGAAACAGTCCATATAAATCATAAGGATACAAGCCACAAAGTTACAGTCATACAGTCACAAGTGGGAGGGGATGGGTGATAAGGAGTGATGAGAAGATTAATAGTGATAGTAGTTCAGACTAAAATAGTTGTACAGTGTTGAGGAGATTATTTGTTTAGCAGAATGATGGCTTTCGGGAAAAACTGTCCTTGTGTCTAGTTGTTCTGACGTGCAGTGCTCTATAGTGTCATTTTGAGGGAAGGAGTTGAAACAGTTTATGTCCAGGATGTGAGGAAAGAGAAGGAAAGGGAAAGGAAAGGAAAGGAAAGGAAAGGAAAGGAAAGGAAAGGAAAGGAAAGGAAAGGAAAGGAAAGGAAAGGAAAGGAAAGGAAAGGAAAGGAAAGTTAGTATTGCTAAGAGAGGTTTCAAAAGCTAAGGAGAGAGGAAGATTGCTTTTGAACTAATTTAAATCACATAATTAACCAGCTGCCAATTAAGTTCTGATCTCATTAATTTCACTCCAAATGAAAAGAGAAAAATCCACAAAAGATGGAAGAGCTAAGCCCTTCTTTTAACAGCTCCAAAAAAAGCATGTATGAAAAGTATTTAACGTTTGAACTTGGATATTCCATTTAAGATTCTTGATCAATGAAATCAATCAGAGATTGCTGCTCTTCGGTGAGGTATTCAGCTTTTGTTTCATCGACTCTGTTCTGAGCTATGATCAGATCTTCGGTGGAACCAAATTATTCTTGGTCCATCTCTTAACTAGTCTGGAGAAATGTGTCCTCTTCTAAATATGGAGGTGGTGGCGGAAGAAGCGCAGGAGATGACCAAGCTGAGCCTGACGGACGGGCAGAGGTGGGATTCCATCGGTGTGGACCAGTTCTATAGAACCGGTTGTCATGATTCTCTGCAGTTCAGCCAACCAGCAAATCATGCCCCTGGCTGGCCCCTCCCTTCTCTGCCCACCCCTCCCCAACCTGAAACTCCTTATCATGCATGTGTGACATTGCTGACTGCATTCTCCCCTGCCCAGTCACTCCTTAAGGTATTTCTTTTGACTTTTCCCCTCCTAACAATCAGCTGTTCTGATGATCAACTGTGCCGGGGATCCCTCTCGCTGTCTTACTGCTTTGCCCAGGAGGCTTCCCCGAGGCCCAGGAGGCAAAAGGGGGGGGGTTCAGGAGGGGGTGGGTGCTGCCCCCTCCTGCTCTCTGTTTGTTGACTTCCTGGGTCCTAGGGAAGCTTCCTGGGAACAAAAATGAAAAACAAAACAAAACAGGAGGCTTGCCTGAATCCCAGGAGGCCCAAAAATGGAGTATATGGGGGGTGCTGCCAAAAAGAAGAAGAAGCCACACCCACCCAGGGAAGGGAAGGGAAGGAAGGAAAGGAAAGGAAAGGAAAGGAAGGGAAGGGAAGGGAAGGGAAGGGAAGGAAAGGAAAGGAAAGGAAAGGAAAGGAAAGGAAAGGAAAGGAAAGGAAAGGAAAAGGAAGGGAAGGAAGGAAGGAAAGGAAAGGAAAGGAAAGGAAAGGAAAGGAAAGGAAAGGAAAGGAAAGGAAAGGAAAGGAAAGGAAAGAATAGGAAAGGAAAGCGAAGGAAAGGAAAGGAAGGGAAGGGAAGGAAAGGAAAGGAAAGGAAAGGAAATGAAAGGAAGGGAAGGGAAGGGAAGGAAGGGAAAGGAAAGGAAAGGGAAGGGAAGGAAAGGAAAGGAAAGGAAAGGAAAGGAAAGGAAAGGAAAGGAAAGGAAAGAAAAGGAAAGGAAAGGAAATGAAAGGAAGGAAGGGAAGGGAAGGGAAGGGAAGGAAAGGAAAGGAAGAAAGGAAAGGAAAGGAAAGGAAAGGAAAGCGAAGGAAAGGAAAGGAAGGGAAGGGAAGGGAAAGGAAAGGAAAGGAAAGGGAAAAAGGAAGGAAAGGAAGGAAGGAAAAGGAAAGGAAAGGGAAAGGAAAGGAAAGGAAAGGAAAGGAAAGGAAAGGAAAGGAAAGGAAAGGAAAGAAAGGAAAGGAAAGGAAAGGAAAGGAAGAAAGGAAAGGAAAGGAAAGGAAAGGAAAGGAAGGAAAGGAAAGGAATTCTGTGGCTATGCCCACAGAACCAGTTGTTAAAAAATTTAATCCCACCTCCGGGAGGGGGTCAAGTATATGATCAGTCTTGAGTGTCTTCAACTCCACACAAGAAATCCAAGTCTAAGCCCACCTTGAATTCCACTGTCTTTTATCGACCACCAATTCATTTCGACTGTTAGGACCTAGTTCTGATTCTTGTAGAGCGGGGTGCCAAACTGGATTTCATTGGGGGCCGCATCAAGGTGGTGTCTGACTTTGAGGGGGTGGACCATGGCTAGGGTGAGCATGGCCAGCATGATGCCATTTATATCAGGGGTGCCTGTGGTGTCCCAAGCACTCTGCCAGCAAAAACAGGCTCCCGGGCTCCATTTACAGCCGCGACTGGCAGGAGGGCGGCAGGAGGCCGTCACGGCTGAAAATGGAGCCTGGAATGGCTGTGTGCAGCCCTCCAAGCTCCATTTTCACTGGCAGAGACACCATGGGCTGGTTCTTTGCTGTTTCCAGGGTGGCCCCATAGGCCAGATCTAACCACCCCGCAGGCTGGATCTGGCCCCTGGACCTTTGAGTTTGACACCCCTCTTATAGAGAGTGTTAACATACAATAAACCCTTGAACTCCATGGGCTCCTGATTTCCAGTGCTTGACCGTCTGTCTGTCTGTCTGTCTGTCTGTCTATCCATCACCTATCCTATTATATCTCTCTATCATCTCTGTCTCTCTCTCTCATCATCATCTACCTATATCTATCAAACTATTATCTATCTATCTATCTATCTATCTATCTATCTATCTATCTATCTATCATCTATCTATCTATCTATCATCTATCTATCTATCATCTATCTATCTATATCATCTATCTATCATCTATCTATCTATCATCTATCTATCTATCTATCTATCTATCTCTATCCATCCATTCATCCATCACCCGTGTGTATGTGTGTGTCACTCTACATCTATCTATCATCTATCTATCATCTATCTATCTATCTATCTATCTATCTATCTATCTATCTATCTATCTATCTATCTATCTATCTATCTATCTATCTATCTATCTATCTATCTATCATCTATCTATCTATCACCTATCTGTTCATCATCTACCTATCATCTATCTTTCATCTATCATCTCTGTCTGTAAAATGTATTTATTTAAAACATTCATATATCCCTCCCCATCGTCGACCAAGATGTGAGTATCTCCCAGTCAAGAATTAAAACAGAATAAAAACCACATTAAAATTGTTGTAACCATAAGCATTAGAAATAAAAACATGTCTTCCAAGTCAAACTTCCAAAAGGCAGTTATCTCTCCTGTCCCAGTGCTTCGGGGAAAAACCAGGTCTACGGTGCTTTTCAGAAGACTAAAAGGGTGGAGACCTACCAAACGTCAGGGGAAGCATGTTCTATAGCGCAGGGGCTGCCGCAGAAAAAGCATTCTTTCTACTCATAGGTACTCCTGCTTAAGCAGGGGGCTGGACTAGAAGACCTCCAAGGTCCCTTCCAGCTCATTCTATTGTCAGGGTTTTGGTGATTGCCCTAATTAAATCATGAGCCTCTAGCCAAGCTTCAAAAAAATTCAAAAGATTTATTAGGAGCAACATGCAGACATGAACCTAAATGAAGCCAACTCTGGCATATGTAATTTACAGTCACCTGTGACCCTGTTTCCCCCCTCCCCCTTGGTGTATCATAAATCAGATTCTCTAATGAAGCACGTTCACAGGCCGGGTATCCTTAATTGTGTTCTCCAATTAAAGAATTTCACGGGCAGAAGATCCAGTAGCCTAGCTACAATCTTTGTAAGATAAGTGTGGAATGTACTTTTGGTTTTAAACTGCTGTACTGTTCCTTCAGATATCCCTCCCTTGTTTATGGCAACTCAAAAACAGGCATAGGAATGTTTTATGAGTTGACTTCTATTCTATTCTATCTATCATCTATATCTCTATCTATCCAGCCCGCCAGCCAACGATGTAGGAGATGTCCAGACTGAGCCTAAGGGAAGAGTCAAATACATCATCAGTTTTGAGTCCTTTCATCCAGGGGTGGGATTCTACCAGTTCACACCTATTCTCTAGAACTGGCTGTTAACATTCTAAACAGTTCGGAGAACCGGTTGTTAGAAGAAATTACTGGCCTAATCCTGTAAGGAAGGCAGGAAGGAAACATTCTGGTGTTGCTTACAGAAACTGCCTCTCCATTAACCCTTATTAAATTCTTGGCAGGACTAGACTTCCTGTCTCTGGAACATCTCTGGAGTTTTTTTCCCCTCTTTTGCTGGTACTTTGCTTGCGTGGAGTGACCATTCAAAGTTACAATGGCACTGAAAAAAGTGACTTATGACCATTTTTCACACTTACGACTGTTGCAGCATCCCCACAGTCATGAGAGGCCAGGCGAGGAGATCCGTGCCTCGATGTGAGTGATATTGAGTTGGCCACGCCCAGCCAATAACATAACCACCAAGCCACATTCACCCGATCACATGACCACCAAGCCACGCCCACCAACTAAGCCACGCCCACAGAACTGGTTGTTGAAAAATTTGAATCCCACCCCTGCTTTCATCCCCACGAGACATCTAAATCCAACCCGCCTTGAATTGCACTGAATCTTATCTACCACCAATTTGCTTTAACAGTTAGGAACTTTTGCAAATCCTATTGCGCCACGCAAAGTGTAAGTCCTTTCTTCCCCAACTGTGCATTTGCTGGCTACTTTGTGTTTTTTTTTTCCAAAACGTGTTTTATGTTTTTATTTTTACACGTCTTTTCACGTGAGCAACGTGATTCTGGATTATAACACTTGTACATAGTCATGCTTTCATTTCCATCAATCTTATATAATATCACCTCATATCATTATCCATTTCACTCATCTTTAAATAAGTTTCCATTTCATATTTCAATTAATTAATTCAATATCGATATTATTTCATCCACACATAAATTTTCAGTTCTTTATCCCTTATTATTTCCATATTCAGCTTACCACCTATTTTATTTTACATTGTGATGGAACAAAGCAGAAGCTTTTGAAAAAACAAACAACAACAACAGTGCATTGCTGAAAAGGACCAGTAGAGAAGATTAAATCAAGCAGAATATGGAGAATAATGAGAGTAATTGATCTGGCGGAGAAGAAGATACAGATAAGGGGATTTATTGTGGAAATTAGAACAGGAAAACATTGGGGCAACTCAGCAAAAGAATAAGAACTAGGCGAAACAAATGTTGATAAAAGAGTAAAAGTAAAATAAAGGTATTATACACATCTTAGAAGATAAAATTGCCCAGAAGTTATAAAGAGGATGGAGGTATGAAATTTTGCACCATAATATGGCTGAATAACAGAATAACAGAGTTGGAAGGGACTTTGGAGGTCTACTAGTCCAACCCCATGCTCAAGCAGGAAACCCTACACTATTCCAGACAAGTGGCTGTCCAGTCTCTTCTTGAAAACCTTCACTGATGGAGCACCCACAATTTCTGGAGGCAGGCAGTTCTACTGCTTAATTGTTCTCACTGTCAGGAAATTCCTCCTTAGTTCTAGGTTGCTTCTCTCCTGAATTAGTTTCCATCCATTGTTTCTTCTCTTGCCCATTGGGGCTTTGGAAAATAAATTGACCCCCTTCTTCTTTGTGGCAGCCCCTCAAATATGGAAACACTGCTATCATGTCACACACACCTAGTCCTTTTTTTCTTTTCTTTTTTCTTTTCTTTTTCCTTTTCTTTTTTCTTTTCTTTTTCCTTTTCTATTTCATGTATCCTCTCCTTGTTGGATATGAACTATTATAAAAATAGAATAGATTAGAATAGAATAGAACAGAACAGAACAGAATAGAATAGAATAATGGTTTGGAACAGAACAGAACAGAACAGAACAGAGTAGAATAGAATAGAATAGAATAGAATAGAATAGAATAGAATAGAATAGAATAGAATAGAATAGAATAGAATAGATTCCCAAACTCCAAAACCTTTAACCTTTGGACTTTCTACTATTGACCTCACCTCTTTCCTAAGAGGTCTATAGGGGGCGTGCATAAGCACACCAACGTCCCTACCCTCCCTGTCCTATTGTTTCTTTTATTTTTCTTATATGTATCCATGTATTCATAACCATGTTTTTACTTGTACCTATTATCTTGTAAGCAATTGACAAACCAAATAACATAAAATAAATAAAAATAGAATATAAATATAGAATATAGAATATAGAAAATAGAATAGAATAGAATAGAATAGAACAGAACAGAACAGAACAGAACAGAACAGAATAGAATAGAATAGAATAGAATAGAATAGAATAGAAAAGAAAAGAAAAGAATTCTTTATTGGCCAAGTGTGATTGGACACACAAGGAATTTGTCTTGGTGCAAATGCTCTCAGTGTACATATAAGAAAAGACACATTTGTCAAGAGTCAAGAATCATCAGGTGCAACACTTAATGACAATCAAAGGGTACAGTAAGCAATCAAATCATACTAGGAAACAGTCCATATAAACCATAAGGATACAAGCGACAAAGTTGCAGTCATGCAGTCACAAATGGGAGGGATGGGTGATAAGGAGTGATGAGAAGATTAATAGTAACAGTAGTGCAGGCTTTGTAAATAGTTGGACAGTATTGAGGGAATTATTTGTTTAGCAGAGCGATGGTGTTCGGGAAAAAGCTGTCCTTGTGTCTAGTTGTTTTGGTGTGCAGGGCTCTATAACATCATTTTGAGGGAAGAAGTTAAAACAGTTTATGTCCGGGATGTGAGGGGTCTGTAAGTATTTTCATAGCCCTCTTTTTGACTCATGCAGTATTCAGGTCCTTAATGGAAGGCAGGTTGGTAGTAATTGTTTTTTCTGCTGTCCTAATTATATAAGATAACCAATGTTCAATCTTTATATCTTTGTGACAGGTAACACCAACAATGATAATGTGACCACAGGATTTAGCAATATCGTAATTGTGAGCCTGTCCCCAGAGTGCCAGATTGTGATCACGTGATTGTTGAGCATAGCCATTGCACTTGGTGGAATTACAAGGGCGGGTTGCAAGTTTCCTTTTTTCAGTGCCATCACAACTTTACGGAGTCCGAATAACAGAGTTGGAAGGGACCTTGGGAGCTTTCTAGTCCAACCCCCTTGCTGACATTTATTCATGACATCCTTTGCTTAGCATTTATTTTCTTGCTTACTTCAGCAATCTCTGTCTGCTCAATCTCCATCCTACTTGCAGAATTACCGATTTTGGTCTTCTAGAGCAGGGGTCTCCAACCTTGGCAATTGTGACGACGCAGGGTGAGATACAAAACAAACACAGTCACAAAAAACAGGTGAAGCCCCTTTTATTCCTTCACTTTGCTTCCAAGTTCCAAATATCCTTGACTGGAGACAAAAAAACTCCCACACATGCAGTTACACGAAGGAGGAAATGACGTTTAATTTATAAAGATTTTAAAAACCCACAGGAATAAGGGGGAGGACGGAGGTGGAGAAAGGGACAAACTCAGAACACAAACCAGAGATTCCAAGATACAGGGCTGAAGAGGACACCTATCCTCTCCTCCCTCCCCTGCATGCCCTAGGATGGAGAGGAGATGGGCCTGGGTCCTCCTCTGACTGCTCAGCCAGCCTCTGCCCTTCCCCAGCCTCCTCCACAACCTCCAGAGCCACACTTCCATTCCCTGTTGGCTGTTCCTCCTCTCCCTCTGACTCAGTCTCCAACAGGGGCATGACAGCAACTTTAAGACTTGTAGACTTCAGCTTCCAGAATTCCTCAGCCAGAAAAGGGTTTATGGTCAGGGCTAGAGGTTGGGGCTATGTCTAAGGCTAAATTGGGGGTTAGGATTAGGGTTAGGGCTACAGCTAGGTTAAATGTAGTTTTTGGACCAGATTAAGGGTTAACTTTATGGTTAGGGTTAGTGCTTGGGTTCACTTCAACCTTTTGTTGAAAAGACATATTTGAAAATGAAAGTAGAAATGTGAAATAAGATATAGAACTTTCTTACTGAAAATAGCCAGAGTAAAAGACCTTTTTTTGACCTACTTGTCACAATATGGAAGGCTAGAATTGCATTTTAGAGGAATATTTCTATACTTATGGCATTGAATAGAAAGCCTAGGAAAATTTTGAAATATTACACTTTCATCTTTTCATGCCCCATTTTGAGATTTTTTTGTACTTTCCATACATCCTATAAAATGTCTAATTTCACACTTTGAAATTAAAAGGTATATTTATTTCAAAATACTTAGACAATTGACTAGAAATAGGGGAGGACTTGCTGTTTACTAAATAGGTCCCATTGGTTGCAAATACTTTTGAAGTCCTGCTCCAGACAGGGCTTGGAGTCCATGGCCTGAAAATCCTTTTCAGTTCTGAGATTCTAGGATCCTGGTTTAATGAAGCCATGGTTTTGTTTCTAGATGGCTCCATCTTGCTTCCAAAATGAAAAAAGAGAGCCGGAGTTTATTGTTAGCATCAGTGACTATTATATTATGACATTGTTCTCAGGCCAACAGCCAAGTTCTGATGCTAGTACAAAATTGCAACCTTCTTGGCCAAAAGTCAATTGACTGAATGCCAGACTATTGGTTTTCTGCACAATTGGCTTAAATTATTCTTTAGCAGATATGCTGGGCATTTTATTTTTATTTTTTAAACAATATGTATATATTTCCTCCCCTGGCTGATGGTTTTGGACAACTCAAGGAAGAAGAAGGAGATGAGGCAAAGGGGGAAAATGAGAAGGAAGAGGAAGAGGAGAAGGGGAAAGGGGAGAAGATCAAGGAGAGGGAGGGAAAAGGATTAAATGGAAGAGGGAGAAGGGGGGAGGAGGAAGAGGAAGAAGAGGAAGGAAGGAAGGAAGGAAGGAAGGAAGGAAGGAAGGAAGGAAGGAAGGAAGGAAGGAGAAAAGGAGAAGGAAGAAGAGGAGAAGGAACAGGAGGAAAAAGAAAGAGAAGACAAAAGGAGAAGGAGAGGAGGGAGATGAAAAGGAGAAGGAGAAGAGGAGAAAGAGGAGAAATGAAGGAAGGACGGAAGGAAGGAAGAAGGGGAAAAGGAGAAGGAAGAAGAGGAGAAGGAACAGGAGGAAAAAGAAAGAGAAGACAAAAGGAGAAGGAGAGGAGGGAGATGAAAAGGAGAAAGGAGAAGGAGAAGAAAGAGGGAGAAGGAGAAGGAACAGGAGGAAAGGAGAAGACAAAAGGGAAGGGAAGGAAGGAAGGAAGGAAGGGAAGGAAGGAAGGAAGGAAGGAAGGAAGGAAGGAAGGAAGGGGAGGAGGAGAGGAGGGAGGGCGAGAGAGGGAAAGAGAAGAAGAAAAAGGAAAAGAAAGGAGAAGAAGAGAATGATAAAGAGAAGAAAGAAAAAAAGAGAGAGAGAAGCAGAAAGATGTGAGGAGGAGGATGGAAGGAAGAGAAGGAAGAGGGAGAGGGAGCAGAAGAGGAAGAGAAAAGGAAGATGGAGAAGGGGAAGAATACAGCAGCAATAAGAAAAATAACAATTAAATGGTAATCATAACCTTCATTATGGGAATAATGGTATGATCGAGTTAGAGTTAGGTCATTATATCTGAAAGGTGTTTTTAAAAAGATATATATGATACTGTGAAAGTTTTATGGAATGCTCAGATTGCTAGAATATATATATATATATATATATCAGATAGTAGATTTAATTTTCCCAATTTTCAATTATACAACTCAGCCTTTCTTTTGACCTCTGTTGTTTCTTGGAATTTGTGATTTATTTCAAAATCCATAAAGGGCACAATTAGAAAGTTACTATCTTGCCGCTTTAATATCTTGGTGGAATCTCTGCTCTTTTTTCTAGCCATAATTCAGGGTTTATTTCCCTGCATTAAAACTTGCAAAACATATTTGGTTCATGTTGCAAAGATGTAAATTTGATCTGACCGTTTATGAGAGGTCTCACTATTATGGGACAATTCAACCATTCATAACTCTGGTGCACCATATTTTTCTGCAGTTCATCGACAAAAAAAAAAAAAATTGACATTCATTTTATTGTTAATCAGTTTCTAAACATGTCAATCTATTTTCCAAAGAACCAGAAGGCAGAACAAGAAACAACAGGTGGAAATTAGGAGAGAATAAACCTGGAATTAAAGAGAAATTTCCTAACCGTGAGGACAATTAACCAGTGGAACAGCTTGCCACCAGAAGCTGTGGGTGCTTCATCACTGGAGGTTTTTAAGGGACTGGACAGCCACTTGTCTCAAATGGTATAGGGTCTAATTGCTTGAGCAGGGGGCTGGACTAGAAGATCTCCAAGATCCCTTCCTGCTATTCCATCATGTTTCTTTAAAAAAATACAGTGCTATTACAGGGAATGCATAGGATCTGAGCTACGGCGATGAGTCTACCGTTATTGTGGACAGAGGGTTGGACTAGTGCAGAGGTTGCTAACCTTTTGGACCTCAGTGACCACCAAACTCATAATTTTAAATCCTGCAGACCAGAGACCCTAGGAAAATCCCAAAAATGTCTGCAGGAGAATCCCCCACCCCGTTTTCCGACCGATTATTCTTTATTTGGGATCGCAGGATACCTGCTGGCTGGAGAATTCTGGGAGTTGAAGTCCACAAGTCTTAAAGTTGCCATGTTTGGGGATCCCTGGGTTAGTGGAATAACTTGCCTTCAGAAGTTGTGGGGGCTCCAACACGGAAGGCTTTCAAAAAGAGACTGGACAACCCTTTGTCAGAAATGGTATAGGGTCTCTTGCCTGGGTGGAGGGTTGGAGTAAAAGGCCTCTGGGGGTCCCTTCGAACTTTTTTACAAGGAGAGATTTAACCTGGAAACAAGGAGAAACTTTCTGACAGTGAGAACAATCAACCAGCTTGCTCTCAGAAGTTGTGGGAGCGCCATCAGTTGAGACTTTCAAGAAGAGATTGGACTGCCATTTGTCAGAAATGGTGTCGGGTCTCCCGCTTGGGTGGGGGGGTTGGACTAGATGACTTACAAGGTCCCTTCCAACTCTGATTATCTGTATCTGTAACTCTGTTATTCTGCGATTCTGATGGGTGGCAGTAATTTCCATCAGTGTGACCTCAAGATAACTTCCACCATCGTTATCTCAAAAGTAGATTAAAAACAAAGAAAAATGCAACAAGAAGGAACAAAGAAACGTATCGCCCAAGAAATGTAGCTTTCTCAAAGCCCATCACTCTGCAAATCTGAACTTCATATCTTATGGGCCTCCAGCCATCAGTCAGTTGATCAGCCTCTGTTGACATGGAAAATCTTCACAAAATATCTAGTCTGTTGTCTAGATACTCTCGCCAACTTTGGTTAATTGTGTCAGTAACTCCTGAGAAATCCACCATAATTCCTGGTACTCCACTTCCCCATCTTTGTAATGGCATATTCATCTTCCTGCCAATTCAGTTCCTGTCTACCTGGTTATTTAAAGAGTTTCTTTGGTTTGCAATGCTAGGAAGACTTTTTCTCTTTTGCACAGTCTTGACTAATAGATTTAACCCAAGGGGGTTTGCTCCAGGGGGGCCTCTCCCTGCCCTCCTATGTCCATTTCAAAATGCATCCATTTCCATCCAATTAATTTGGAGCATGTCTGTGCAAAGTCCAAAATTAATTGTCTTTTAAGCCAGATCCATACCTAATCAGGGAAACCTTTACACCCTATCCTTCTTCGGATATTATTGAAAATGTGACATGAACGAAAGGAACAAAGATTCTCGGAGACACTGGTGTTTAGCAGAGGATGGTCATTGTTTCGTCTCACTCTTTAAAATCACAAGTGCCCCCCAATCATCATTGTGTCTTGTAAGTCTACCCAAGGTTAGAATTATGTTCTGGGTTTCCCCAATGCACTGAAACAAAAGTGTAGAATTGATAGAAGAGATTATTTATTGGTCAAGGTTGAAATTGTGTGGTCCTTGGTGCCCTCTGAATTTGGTTGGTTTCTTGCAGACATTTCATGACCCAACTAGGTAACATAATCAATCTACAAGGGAGTGATTTTGTGGAGGAGTAGGAGTAGGAGGAGAAGGAGGAGGAGGAGGAAGGAGGAGGAGGAGGACTGTAAGGTCCTTGGTGCTCTCTCAGCTTGGTTCTTTTTTGCACACATTTCATGACCCAACTAGGTAACATCATCAGTGCTAGAAAGGAGTGGGGCATTACTCTCATTTTATATACTTGTTGCTTGCCCTGTCTCAATGTTGGTGGGAATGGATGATGGTTCCTTGATTGGACCGTTGTTTATTGTTAGCTTGCTTGTCTGTGTTGGTAGTTTGTTGAATGGAGCATTGTTTGGTTGTTTGGTTGATTGATTGATTGACTGACCGATTCTTTCTTTCTTTCTTTCTTTCTTTCTTTCTTTCTTTCTTTCTTTCTTTCTTTCTTTCTTTCTTTCTTTCTTTCTTTCATTCATTCATTCATTCATTCATTCATTCTTCCATTCATAGTTCTTAAAAGTCACTCCAACAGTTCAGGCATCAAACATCAAGGTAAATATTGTGAAAGAGATGTGTTCTCTCTCTCTCTCTCTCTCTCCTTCTCTCTCTCTCTCTCATACACACACACACACTATTTTCCAATAATTGCAAATAAGAGATTATTCAAGGTTCTCCAGCTTTAGAATAGAAACATCCATACCTAGATAAAATATGGAGCTGAGGGCCAAGAAAGGGATTTTTGGGACACAACAGAGAAACGTTCAGCAGGGGAAAGCACTTGATCACATCCACATAATTCCTCCAGAATTATTATTCACCCATCAATCAGCAATCTTATCAACCAGAAGGTGTCAACGGAGAGGCATTTTCCTCCTCCCTTTGCTGCCATCTAGTGGCTGAGCAGGTTTCTACAGTCAAAAAATGTAACACTGTCTGGAAGCCAGGTCTTTACCAGATTACATTCTGTAATCTACATTCCCTCTCCAGGGAAAGGGGGCTGCTATGGACCCCATATATTAAGGAATTCCACCTGATGGGGTCAAGAAGACAAGTGGCCCCTGTCCATGAAATTTTCTACCACCAAAGTTGAGAAATGCTCCTTCTTTATGACCGTCTAAGGTAAAGGTAAAAGTTCCCCTCACACATATATGCTAGTCATTCCTGGCTCTTGGAGGCAGTGCTCATCTCCGTTTCAAAGCCAGAGATGTCTCCATGTGGCCGGCGTGACTCAATGCCGAAGGAGCACTTACCTTCCCACCAAAGTGGTGCCTATTTTTCTACTTGCATTTTTACATGCTTTCGAACTGCTAGGTTGACAGACGCTGAGACAAGTAACAGGAGCTCACTCCATTATATGGCGCTAGGGATTCAAACCATCAGGTGCCAACCTTTCAATCGACAACCTCAGTGTCTTAGCCACTGAGCCATTGCATCCTTTTCATGACCTTCTAGAAAGGCAAAATTCTAGAATTGTCAAAACTAGGTTTTAACCCCCTTCTATGACCTTATAGGGAGGTGGTGTCCTCGGTCTATGACCATAATGAGGCAACAGTGTGCGGCAGCAGCCAAAAAAACTAATGCAATCCTAAGTTGCATTAACAGAGGGATTCACTCAAGATCAAGGGAGGTACTAATACCACTCTATAAAGCCTTAGTAAGATCACACCCCGAGTACTGCATCCAGTTTTGTTCACCATATTATAAAAAAAGATGTTGAGACTCTAGAAAAAGTACAGAGAAGAGCAACCAGGATGATTAGGGGACTGGAGGCTAAAATATATGAAGAATGGTTACAGGAACTGGGCTTGGTTAGTCTAGTGAAGAGAAGGACCAGGGGAGACATGATAGCAGTCTTCCAGTATTTGAAGCAGGGGGTTAGGCTAGAAGATCTCCAAGGTCCCTTTCAGCTCTGTTATTCTACATTCTAACTTATTTTCCAAAGCAAAAATTTTATTAACCATTTCTCTGGCTGGGTAGGCATGATCAGTTGGTCATGTGACTGGGTGGGTGGTGCCACTCATCACACCCAGCCCCAGCTCCTGGCCACTCACCTGAAAGGAAGAGGTAAGATTTCAGCCTGTTTTTCAGTCTGTTTTGGGGTTCTCTTCAAGCCATTTGGGGGGTGGGGGGTTCTGGGCCATTTTCAGGCCATTTTTGAGCCATTTCCAGGCAGTTTTTCAGGCCTTTTGGCCCAGAAAATGGTCTGAAAACCAGCCAAAAATTGCACCAAAACAGGTTATTTTTGCACCATTTTCAGGCCATTTTGGTGGGCATTTTCAGGCCATTTGTGTCCCCAAAAATGGCCAAAAACAGCCTGAAAATGACTTGAAAATGCCCCAAAATGGCCTGAAGCCCAAATCCAGGCCATTACGAGCCATTTCCAGGACGTTTCCAGGTGTTTTTCAGGTCATTTTTGGCCTCCAAAACAGCCAAAAAATCCCCCCAAATGGGTCAAAAAACAGACAGTGGTGAGGCCAGCCAGTGTTGGGATTTGCCGGTTTGCCGAACTGCGCCTAATGTTAACTACCAGTCCACCAGAACCGGTGCAAACCGCAGCAGCCCACCGCTGGTTCTGCATCCTCAACACATGGAAGTTGTCCAAACAGATACATTTTAAAACCTGAGCGATGTGCTCCCCACCTGTTACAAGAAAGCAGGACTTCAGAACTTCCTTGTCCAATTCCTCACTTTTCAGTGTCAGAGCTATCATTAGGGCCATCCTTCTAAGCCTCCACTTCTGTTGATACATATGAATATTTTATGGCTACAAAGCTTTGTAGAACGGAAATGAGCATGCATGAATCTTTTGTGACAGTTGCATGAATGTTGTATGGCTTTCTCAGGAAGTGGAATAGGAAATGACCAGGGTCTTTTTTGGAGATACTGAGCCAAGGAACAATATTCACCAACTCATTAAAAACAGACAACCCTTTCCAATTAAATCTTGTCCTAGAAAAATGAGGGGTGGGTGGGAAACGCCATGTATTCTCCAATGCATCATTTTCTTCAAAGCACCTGAAGGCAGGTCAAGAAGCAATGGATGGAAAATAATCCAAGAGAGAAGCAACTTAGAACTAAGGAGAAATTTCCCGACAGTGAGAACAATTAATCCATGGAATGACCGGCCTCCAAAAATTGTAGGTGCTCCAACACTGAAGTTTTTAAAGAAGAGATTGGACAACAGTTTTCCTGAGATGGTATAGAAGCTCCTGCTTGGGCATGGAGTCAGACTAGAACAAGGGTCACTAACCTTTTGGACCTCAGGGACCACTAAATCCATAATTTTAACTCCCATGGACCACCAATATGATCTGCCTAATGACTGACTAGGCGGGCTTGGCTAGGTTATCATGTGATTGCGTGGGTGTGGCCAACTTGATGTCACTCACATCGAAGGGCACCACTCCAGCCCATATTCGCCCTTGTCCTCCCCTACCCACCCTGGCTTCTTAGGGCCCCCACAGGAAGCAGTTGTTGGAACAGCCCCCACGAGAAAGAGTTGTTAAAACAACTGGCTCAGTTCAAATTGGATCTGACCGAGACGGAAGCTCAGAAGAAGCACCTCACTGAGGACTATGAGCAGAGACTTCCCAAGCAGAGGGAAGACCTGTGAGAGTGCAAGGCCAGGACCCGGGACCTGGAGGCTCAGTGGACGGAGATGGTCTGTGATGACCCAGGGTGGGATACAAAACAAACACAGGTCACAGAAAACAGGTGAAGCCCTTTTTATTTTTGCTTCCAAGCTCAAAATATTCTTGACAGAAGCCAAAAAATATTTTATGTGACAGACTGAGCTAGCTGATGGCAGATAGATAGATCTCTGAATGAATCTGTGATTCTGTGAGCAAGTCAATCTGCCTGCCTGCTTTGCCTGATTTTGGATAAAAGTTGCTCTTTTTTATAAAAAATTCAATATTTATATAAATATTTATAATATTTACATACAAGCCATGCCCAGCCAGTCACATGACCACCAAGCCACACCCACAAATTAGGCCACACCCACAGAACCAGTTAGTGGTCCCTGGGATCTAAAATTATAAGTTTGGTGGTCCCTGAGGTCCAAAAGGTTGGCGACACTGGTTTTGCCAACTGTACCATAGGTCCCATATTAGGTAATACTCTGTTTCTATGGAGGCATTTCCTAATGGTGAGTTTTTTCCTGAATGCCATCACTCTGCTAAACAAATAATTCCCTCAACACTGTCCAACTATTTACTAAGTCTGCACTAGTATTACTATTACCCTTCATCGCTTGTATCCTTACGATTTATATTGACTGTTTCCTAGTATGATCTGATTGCTTATTGTACCCTATGACTATTGTTAAGTTATTAAGTGTTGCACCATTCTTGACTCTTGACGAATGTATCGTTTTTTTATCTACACCAAGAGCATTTGCACCAAGACAAATTCCTTTGTGTGTTCAATCACATTTGGCCAATAAAGAATTCTATTTTATTCTTTCTTTCTTTCTTTCTTTCTTTCTTTCTTTCTTTCTTTCTTTCTTTCTTTCTTTCTTTCTTTCTTTCTTTCTTTCTTTCTTTCTTTCTTTCTTTCTTTCTTTCTGTCTGTCTATCTATCTATCTATCTATCTATCTATCTATCTATCTATCTATCTATCTATCTGATTTGATTACTTATTGTACTCTATGACTATAATTAAGTGTTATATCTTATGATTCTTGACAAATGTATCTTTGTTAATGTACATTGGAAACATTTGCAAAAAGACAAATTCCTTGTGTGTCCAATCACACTTGACCAATAAAGAATTCTATTCTTTCTTTCTTTCTTTCTTTCTTTCTTTCTTTCTTTCTTTCTTTCTTTCTTTCTTTCTTTCTTCCTTCCTTCCTTCCTTCCTTCCTTCCTTCCTTCCTTCCTTCCTTCCTTCCTTCCTCCCTCCCTCCCTCCCTTTCTATCTATCTATCTATCTATCTATCTATCTATCTATCTATCTATCTATCTGATTTGATTGCTTATTGGGCCCTATGACTATCATTAAGTGTTGTACCTAATGATTCTTGACTCTTGACGAATGTATCTTTTCTTTTATGTACACTGAGAGTATTTGTGCCAAGACAAATTCCTTGTGTGTCCGATCACACTTGGCCAATAAAAGAATTCTAATTCTGAGAACAATTAATTAATGAATTAGCTTGCCTTCAGAATTTTTTGGGTGCTCCATCACGGAAGGTTTTTCAGAAGAGATTGGTCCTGAATGATATAGGGTTCCCTTGTTAAACAGGGGGTTGGACTAGGAGACCTTCAAGGTCCCTCCCAACTCTATTGTTCTGATGAGACTAGTAAAATGTATACATGTGTATATGTAGGAGTGACCCTCCACTACCTGGAAGAAAATCAAAACAGAACAGAATAGAATTATGGAGTTGGAAGGGACCTTGGAGGTCTTCTAGTCGAACTCCCTGCTCAGGCAGGAAACCCTATCCCATTTCAAACAAAGGGTTGTCCCATCTCTTCTTAAAAATTTTTAGTGTTGAAGTACCCACAACTTCTGGAAGGAAACTCTTCCATTGATTAATTGTTCTCACTGTCAGGAAATTTCTTCTTAGTTCCAGGTTGCTTCTTTCCTGGATTAGTTTCTTTCCGTTGCTTCTTGTCCTGCTTTGAGTGGTTTGGAGAATAACTTGACCCCCTCTTATTGTGACAGCCCCTCAAATATTGGAACATTGCTATCATGTCACCCCCTAGTCCTTCTTTTCATCAAACTAGACATACCCAATTCCAGAACAGGAACATAATAAAGAAATATTCATTTGGGGTAAATCTACCAAGTTTTATTTTCTTCAGATGTGAAGGATGGTTTTACTGGTTGCATTTTTTTTTTTCCAGACTATCCACCATTCTGGGCATCATAACTGAGAAACTGGGAAGGGTGTGCAGATTATAAAAAAAATGCAGAATGCATTTCCTCATTTATTCGAATGCATTTCTCCTTGCCATATTTTTTTTCTGAAAAAACATTTTGTCCCTGACATAGTTTTCTGCTATCATTTCCCCAAAGTCTCAGCCCCGAAGATAGACCCTTGATTTCCCAGATACACACACAACAAATTGTGAACTCTTACAAAATTCTGCAGGATTAACATTTTAGTGCCTAGATGGATACAATTTCAGAAAAAGTGAACGTTGTGCAAAGATAGGGCAGCAACGATGTTATCCTCTATTTCTTCTCGAGATATGCGTCTACTATTGAGTAAGTATAGTGGTACCTCGATACTCATCGTTAATTGATTCGGAGGGGCAGGCAATGAGTACCAAAATAGATGAGTATCAAACAAATTTCTCCCACAAGGAATAATGGAATGAGTCACAAGATGGCTGACACCAACAAGTTGAAACTTCCTATTAGAAACTAAGATGATTAAAGGCCTGGAGACGAAAACATATGAAGAATGGTTTCAGGGTTTGAGTTTGGATAGTCTAGAGAAAAGAAGGATTAGGGGAGGGGCATGATAGCAGTATCCCAGTATTTGAGAGGCTGCCACAAAGAGGAGGGGGTCAATTTATTTTCCTATGCACTAGACCACAAGTTAGCCAATGGCAGATAGATAGATCACTGAATGATTCTGTGAGCAACTCAATCTGCCTGCTTTGCCTGATTTTGGTGTGTTGTGAGTTAATTTTGTGAGTTTGCTTGCAAGCAAATTTTATGTGACAGACTGAGCTAGCCAATGGCAGATAGATAAATCTCTGAATGAATATGTGATTCTGTGGGCAACTTAATCTGTCTGCTTGCTTTGCCTGATTTTGAGTAAAAGTTGCTCTTTTTTATATAAAATATTCAATATTTATATAAATATTTATAATATTTACATACAAGCCATGCCAGTCACATGACCACTAAGCCACACCCACAGATTAAGCCACACCCACAGAACCAGTTAGTGGTCCCTTGGATCTAAAATAATGAATTTGGTGGTCCCTGAGGTCCAAAAGGTTGGCGACCCCTGCTCTGGAGGTTTTTAAGAAGAGACTGGACAGCCATTTGTTTGGAATGGTATAGGGTCTCCTGCTTGAGCAGAGGGGTGGACTAGAAGACCTCCAGGGTCCCTACCAGCTCTATTCTATTCTAAAGTTCTAACTTATGCATTGAGTACCAAACAAGCAGAACAAAAATTTCACACCACAATCTGTTGAGTACCAAATTTGATGAGTTTCAAAGCAGCGGAGTGCCAAGTATTACCTTATTTCAGAAAGATCCAGAAATAAAAAATAAAATACCATTGCTTTGAATTTACCTCTCTCAGAAATGAAGCAAATGACTGAAAAGATGCATGCACGTGGTTATTTATTTACACAGATGGTATAAGATATATTCGTCATTTTTATTCCAGGCCCTTAAATTATTGCTCTGTTGTGGCCCCTTTTTTATGACTGCATCAGTTACAGCTGTTAACTAGCGGTGTCTACAACCTGAACATTAGAAATACAGAAGCTTGTCCTCACCTGCTCTCTACCTTATCCTTACATAAGAAAACTAACCTACGATGTTGTGTCAGTGGGTAGAATCAAACATGGAATTTTTATCCTGGAACGAGATAAAACCAGGGGGCAGTAGAGAAAATAACAGCATTAAAGTTGTAAGGCAGCATATCTAGAGTAAGCCTTATGGACTACAGCAAATCTTACATTCTAGTGAGTAAGCATACAATTATGCTCTGTAAATACCTGTTATTATGGGGATCAGTTCCCCTAAAGATATATTTTTAAAAAATGAGGAATATTCGTACCCATTATGTCTTTTGTTAGGAATGTAAGTCACCTAACAGTTGGGTTGGAAAATATATAAACCAGGATAGACATTTTAATACTGTCTCTTTAAGGGAATGCTAAAATTGTAATTGGGTGTGGTTCCTCAAATGGCCATAAGATGGAGCCATAAACCTGGGTTGTTTAGTCCTGCTGTCCTGTTGTTGCTAGTTGCTAGTTGGTCGATGTTCTGTTTCTTGAATATTTCCCTATTGACTGTTGCTGATCATATTCTTCTTGGATTTGATGTAAGTCTGTTACTGAACTGTTTATGATACTGGACTTTGTTACTGGATTATCCCTGGACTGAAAACTGACTGCTTTAACCATGTATGGCTTGGACTGCTTGTTGGACTTTGCTTAACGATTTACTGGAAGTAAAAACCTACATTTTACTATACAGTGTATCTGTGTGTGCTGGTTGTGTGTTATTCTTCACTACTCTCACTACGTCTCCCTGTGTGCGCTCATTCTCCTAACTGGGAATCACCTCAACATGTACTCTTTAGTCTCAGTCAAAATGGCTACTTTCTAAGTGAGAATAAAATAGAAGGGTCTTTGGCATGGGCCACTAGAAAGACAGAGAACAAAAAAGCAGAGAACATCTAGCTTTGAACCCTGATATTTGATAGCAGTGTTCCAATATTTGAACGGCCCCCTACAAAGAAGAGGAGTCGAACTATTGTCCAAAGCACCAGAAGACAAGACAAGAAACCATGGATAGAAACTGATCAAGGAGAGAAGCAACCTAGAATAAAGGAGACATTTCCTAATGGTAAGAGCAATCAACCAATGGAATATGGATCAACACAGGATCTCAAACTTCTCTACTCTGCTGCCTGCCTTTTCCATCTCCTCACCTTTCCTTAGTCAGCCTCCACCCTCTCTTCCTCCCTGCCTACTCTTCCAAGGCCCAAGGGACCCGGGACTGCCTCATCCTCATCACCAGATCATTCTTCATGGGCAGGGCTGCAAGTCAACCAATGTAACAACCAGTTCGGTTGCAGAGCATTTGCTACTGACCTTCTCCAGCAATCCCTGTGTGTTAAACAGGTGATGCCCAGCAATCTGATGTGCCGCATGAATCAGCTGAGATTGAAAAATAGGATATAAAACACAACCTAGAGCCCGGGCAAGCAGGTAGACCCAACAGCTGATCGTCGGAGCAAACTGAACTGATTTACTCCTGGCTGATCCTTGGAGCTACCAGTTCACTTGAACTGGGCCGAACCGGTGAAATCCAACTCCTGCTCATGGGCCATAGGGACTGCACCATACCTCTCTATCAGCCCCAACTCCATCTCCTCCTCAGACTCAGGCTCCAACAGGGCCATGACACCACCTCAAATTTTCTCACTGAGGACTCACACCTGATCCATCACAAGAGCTATTACAAGGCCCTTACTTGACACGCCCACACCTGAAGCTCTTATAAACAGAAGAACACGGACACCGACATCCCCTAAGCCATGGGGTGTCAAACTCAAGGCCCAGGGGCCAGGTGCAGCCTGAGTGGTGCTTAGATTTGGCCCGCCCTGGAAACAATAAAGAACCTGTCTGCAGTGCCTCTGCCAGCAAAAACGGAGCTCAGGAGAGCCATGTGCAACCCGTCTGGGATCCACTTTTGGCTGTGATGGCCTCCTGCAGCCCTCTGCCAACAATGGAGCTTGGGCCAACTGCTCACGGCTTTCTAAAGCTCTGTTTTTGGTGGCAGAGGGTTGCAAGACACCATCACAGCCAAAAATAGAGCCCTGATGAGTGACACCAGGCTGGCCATGCCCACCCCTGGCCACCACCAGCCCCAGCCCCCTGAGGTTAAACACAACCCTGATGTGACCCTCAATGAAATCGAGTTTGATTCCCCCCCGGCCCTAAACTCTGCTGAAGATGTTGCCTAGCCTGGTAACGAAACATCCGGAAACCAACCCACAAGATTGGAGAACGAACCTTCATCCGCAAATGTTGTTTATCTCTATGTGCCTGTTGATGGCTGATTTCTCTGAGCACCAGGATGCCAGGAATTCCAGGGAGGGTGGGGAATTTGGCTTGGCTTAGAATGCCCACACTTTCCCAGTTGAAAGAATGGTGAAATCTATCCGTGTCTTGTGAAATTAATTCATGTTTTCTAACTGCTAGTTCATGGATCCGCTCTGTTGTTGTTCTGAGTGTTTATCCTATGTAGTGACTGCTACAGTCGTGATTTTGTAGAAGAGAGCAAACCCCACTCCTTTTCAGCAAAGATGATGTCACCAGCTGGGTTAATGAAACATCTGCAAGAAAACAACCAAGCTCGAAGAGCACCAAGGACTTCACATTTAGTTAAAAGCAGGGTGTTCTAATTCCTGATATCTTTTTTTTTTTTTTCTGGCTGGTTTGGAATTATTTTAAGGATTATTCTCTTGGTTTGCAAATACTGTCAAATATTCTATCCAGGACCTAGAATCTCTTCATGCAAAGAGCTTCTCTAGTTAGGAGCACCTTTATTTATGAGTGCAGAAAAGAGAAACAAAGATGATTAGGGAACCGGAGGCTAAAACATATAAAGAACTTGAATTGGGTACGTCTAGTTTAATAAAAGGAAGGACTAGGGGATGACATGATAGCAGTCGTCCAATATCTGAGGGGCTGCCACAAAGAAGAGGGAGTCAAACTCTTCTCCAAAGCACCAGAAGGCAAAACAAGAAACAATGCATGGAAACTAATCAAGGGGAGAAGCAACCTGGAACGAAGGAGAAATTTCCTAATGGTGAGAACAATCTACTTGTGGAATGCCTTGCCTTTGGAAATTGTGGGTGCCCCATCCCTGGAGTCTTTCAAAAAGAGATTGGACATCCATTTGTCTGGAATGGTAGAGGATCTCCTGTTTGAGCAGGGTGGGTTGGACTAGAAGACCTCCAAGGTCCCTTCCAACTCTGTTGTTCTGTTATTCTGCTGTTTAACTAACTGCAGAAATCCTAGAGGTGGCTCACGCCCTTGCCAAGCCATCTGCCCTAACTTCCCATAATTTTCAAACTACATAGCTCATCCTCAAACTGACTATAGAGAAGTGGGTTGACAAGCCCTCCTATTGTTTAAGTTCTACCCTGTTCCCCGAAAATACACTCTACCTTGAAAATAAGTCCTAGCTTGATTTTTTTCCACATGCACCCAATATAATCCCTACCCCCAAAATAAGCCCTAATTAAGATCTCGCCCATTCTAGAGTGCACAGATAAAAATTAAGCTAGGGTATGGATGGGTGGGTGGAGCTGCCCTACTACTTATCTTTGGACAGTCAGAGCCAGGCCTCACACATCCCAACACCTGCCTTGCCGGCCCATTTCTTCTGCAGCCAGCAAGGTTGGCAAGGCTTTTCTGAAGGCCTTTGAGGCTGAGAACAAAGCTCTGGATCGATCCGGAGCTCTGTTATCGGCTGCAGAGGCCTTCGGGAAAGCCTTGCCGGCCATAGAAGAGGAAGTTTCTGAAGGCCTCTAACAGTGAAAAGGAGGCTGGGGGAGATGTGCGCAAGTGTGGTCAATCAGTGGAGGACATCCCCTGAAAATAAGACCTAATGCCTTTTGAGGTCGCAAAAAAAAATGTAAGACAGGGTCTTATTTTCGGGAAAGCACAGGTAAAAATCCATCAAAATGCATTTTGCAACTAGTACACATCAGTAGACAATGGCAGGCCTATTTTTGAACAGTCACTTGTCTAAAATAGCAATAGCACTTAGACGTATATATGCTTCACAATGTTTCACAGCCCTCTCTGAGCGGTTTACAGAGTCAGCCTATTGCCCCACAAAATCTGGGTCCTCATTTTTACCCACCTTGGAAGGATGGAAGGCTGAGTCAAACTTGACCATGGTGAGATTCGAACTGCCCAACTGCAGGCAGCCAGCAGTCAGCATAAGCAGCCTGCAGTACTGCACTCTAACCACTGCGCCACCGTGGCTCAATGCTACAGAGTCCCCTGCTCATGCAGGGAGTTGGACTAGATGACCTCCAAGGTCCCTTCCAATTCTATGGTTCTATGTTCTGTGGGAGTGTAGGAGCAGAAATGTACGTCCCTGAAATACGTAACGGGTATTCATTTTCAGGGCAATAACACAGAGACTCTTTCTTTGATAAGGATGTGCGAAGTGATGCTAAGAGACAAAAGTGGAAGGGAGGAGAGTAAAATTCAGGACAGCTTTCCTCTTGTTTTGTTGCAAGAGGAGGCAAACTTCTACTCCTGACTCAAAGAGACACCTTCAGCCTGCAGCCCTGAAGTTGCCATCCTGTCTCCACCGAGCACTCCTGCTCCCTGCAAGCGGGGCTGCCTGATCAATCTCCCAAGGAAGGAAAACAAGGACTATTGATTGGTTCAGTCCTGCAGAAGCCCTAGCACCATCTTCAGCAACCAATCATCGTCAGGAGAAAGGGCTGATCGTCTCCAACCAATCAGCCGAAGCCCGGCTTTTCTGCAGCCAATCGGGCCGCTGAGCAACAGAGGGCGGAAAATGCTCCTGACTCCAGGACTCTCATTGGCTACCTGGCCAGAGCCAATCAGGGAGTCCGCCTCTCATTCATCGGGACTGGAAGAGCTTGTTGCAAAGGTGAAGGTGGGGAAAAATATTAAGACAACTGGGAGGAAGATGTTGGGAAGGGAAGGGAAAGAGACAGACAAACAGACCCAAACAGACAAACAGGCAGAGCGACAGTGACGGCTGCCTCGGGGAGACCCGAAAATGTAATGCCGACCCTTAACGGTGCCGTGACACTGAAAAACAAGTCCATAAGAACAAAAGCCTTCCCACTGACATCAACAGTAAGACAATTGTTGTTTGTTTCTGTTTTCGTCTGTTTGTCTGTTTGCAATCAACCAGCCCTAAGTCTTTTAAGAAGTAGTTACTTCTAATGATGCCATAGGGACTCTTGCAACCAAATCTCCCTTTTTTTCCCTCTCCCCAAGAGAGGAAAATAAAAGAGAGATTTTTTTTTCCCCACCGACATAAAACAGCAAGGCTATCTTTTCTGTCTGTCTGTCTGTCTGTTTGCAATGGGAGCAGCCCTAAGTTTTTTCAGAGTATTTACTTCTAATGATGCATAGGGACTAAACTAAATCTCCCTCTTTTTCTCTCCCCAAGAAGGGGAAAAATAAAACAGAATTTTTCCCACCGACATAAAACAGCAAGGCAATCTTTTTGGTCTGTCTGTTTGTCTGTTTGCAATTAAGCAGCCCTGTTTTTTTTCCCCAAAAAATTATTTATTTGTAATGATGCGCAGGATTTTTGCAACCAAATCTGTCTTTTTTTTCTCTCTGCCCCCCACCCCCCCACCCCCCAAGGTGGGAAAAAAACAGAATTTGTCCCACCGATAGAAGACAGCAAGGCAATCTTTTCTGTTTGTCTGTTTGCAGTCGAGCAGCCCTAAGTTTTTCAGTTTATTTACTTCGAATGATGCATAGGACTCTTGCAACCAAATCTTCCTTCTTTTTTTTCCTCTCTCCAACGGGGAGGAAAAGAGAATTTTCCCCACCAACATAAGCAAGACGGTCTTTTCTGTCTGTTTGTCTGTTTGCAATCGACCAGCCCTAAGTGTTTCAAATTTTGTTTACTTCTAATCATGCATAAGACTCTTGCAACCAAATCTCCCCCCCCTACTTTTTTTTTTTTTTTTTGGCTCCTAAAAAGGGGAAAAAAATAAAATTCTTCCCACCAATATAAACAAGTAAGGCAGTCTTTTCCGTCTGTTTGTCTGTTTGCAATTGAGCAGCCCTAAGTTTTTCCAAATTATTTACTTCTAAGGGTGCACAGGACTCTTGCAGCAAAATCTCTTTTGTTTTTTCCACTCCAAGAGGGGGGAAAAAAGATAATTTTCCCCACTGACATAAACAAGCAACCTGATCTTTTCTGTCTGTTTGTCTGTTTGCAATCGGCCAGCCCTCCCTCTTCCAAAGCCTTCAGTTCTAACCCAACATGCTAACTCTGCGGCAAAATCTGCCTCTCTTGCTCTCCTCCAAAATCACACCCTACTTTTTCCCCCTGTTGTCCTCCCCCTCCCACTATAAATAAATAAATAAATGAGGCTTTTGTGGATTTTTTTTTTCCTCCTTCAATCTCAAGGAGGCTCCGGATAGCTTTTGCTGGTATTTTTAGCCATCATCATCATCATCATCATCATCATCATCATCATCATCGTTGTTGTTGTTAAAGTTTTTCTTCTTCTTCTTCTTCTTCTTCTTCTTCTTCTTCTTCTTCTTCTTCTTCTTCTTCTTCTCCTCCTCCTCCTCCTCCTCCTCCTCCTCCTCCTCCTCCTTCTTCTCTTCTTCTTCTTCTCCTCCTCCTCCTCCTCCTCCTCCTCCTCCTCCTCCTCCTCCTCCTCCTCCTCCTCCTCCTCTTCTTCTTCTTCTTCTTCTTCTTCTTCTTCTTCTTCTTCTTCTTCTTCTTCTTCTTCTTCTTCTTCTTCTTCTTCTTCTTCTCCTCTTCTCCTCCTCCTCCCCCTTCTCCTTCTCCTTCTCTTCCTCCTCCTCCTCCTTCTCCTTCTCCTTCTCCTTTCCTCCCTCCCTCCCATCCCTCCCTCCCATTTTCTCCTCCTCCTCCTCCTCCTCCTCCTCCTCCTCCTCCTCCTCCTCCTCCTCCTCCTCCTCCTCCTCCTCCTCCTCCTCCTCCTCCTCCTTCTTCTTCTTCTTTGCATTTTATACTTTTATTTGACACCTATTCTCTCCTCACCTGATTTCCATAAAAAGTAGCACCCCCGACAGAGAATTTTTCCATCGCATTGCAGTATCCACTCATATGTCAGCAGTGAGAAAGTCTGCAGGACACGGGATACAGGGATGAATAATGAAGCAAATTGTCTGCAGACCCACAAAGAGCTTCCTAGACTGATATCTTGACCCCCATATATACCTGTGATTCCCCCCTCACCAAACAGAATGGTAAAAGAGAAATATTTTGGAGCTTGCATTGAGTAAAGCAAATTATTTAGGGTTGTCCCTTATTTTCCTGAGCAGTAGCAAAGGTCGATTAACTTTACAAAACACTTTCTTTCCCCAATCCCTCCTTATTTACAGATCGATGAAGCAAATAAAAAATAATAAGATAATAACAGATTTGGAAGGGACCTTGGAGGTCTTCTAGTCCAACCTCTTGCTTAACCAGGAGACCCTATACCATTTCAGGCAAATGAGTGTCCAATCTCTTCTTGAAAATCTCCAGTGTTGGAGCACCCACAACTTCTGGAGACAAATTGTTCCACTGATTAATTGTTCTAAGTCACAAAATTTCTCCTTAGTTCTAGGTTGGATCTCTCCTTGATTCATTTCCATCTATTGTTTCTTGTCCTGCCCTCAGGTGCTTTGGAAAATAGGTTGACCTACACTTCCTTTGTTGCAACCCCTGAGATAACGAAACACTGCAATCATGTCACCCCTAGTCCTTCTTTTTTTTAATTAAACTAGACATACCCAGTTCCAGCAACCAATCTTTATATGCTTTAGCCTCCAGTCTCCTAATCATCTTTGTTGCTCTTCTCTGCACTCTTTGCAGAATCTCAACGTCTTTTTTATATTGTGGTGACCAAAACTGGATGCAGTATTCCAAGTGTGGTCTTACCAAGGCATTATAAAGTGGTACGAACAGCTAATTAATTAACTAATGAACTATCACTAAGTACTAATAATTAATGAATGAATTATCTATCTAATAGTAGGAAGATTATCCCAGCTCTTTCCAAAATAGTGTATGTCTACCTTCTAAAATGGTGTCTTATAAATCTCTGCCAGCTTTTGGGGAAATTTCTCTTCCAGAATTCAGATCAGTTTTCATTCAAGCTGCACATTTGAGGTTGAACTTTGATACAACCATGGTAGTTTTTGTGTGTGTGCATGTGTGAGTGTGTTGTGAGCTTTGCAAAGGGGTAAAATGCTGAAAGAGACCTAAATGGGTGTGAAGAAAACATTTATGCAGTATAAAAGAGGAGCTGCAGCATAAGCCGGCCAGAGAACTGTGTAAATGGGTGAATTTTGGGGGGGTGAGGCGAGATGACTTTGAATGTTTTCTCATATCTCCTAGAAGTTTGCATCTACTCTATTTTATTTAAATTTATGATAATGGGGTTATAGAAGAAGAAAAGCAGTATTATTATTGGGGGGGTGTATGTGTGACATTTTCTCCCGACTTTTTGAAAACACCTTCCTTATCTTTGGGGGAGGAAATATAGCTAGGTAAAATATGACGGATGAACACCACTTGAATTCAGCTTGCAAAAAAAGAAAGGATAGAATCCTTCCTCGTAATGCCTGCCTAACCTAGTGAGGCAGAAGCTGATACTATAAAAACAACTCAACAGGAAGGGATTTCTCTCTTTTGCTGTAACTTTGCTCATGTAGCTATTGCAGATGTCGCTTCTAAGACTGTGGTTCTCCTTCCACAGGACTCCAGTTCATATGTGGGGCAGTGGTGGGATTCAAATTTTTTTACTACCGGTTCTGTGGGTGTGGCTTGGTGGGTGTGGCAAGGGAAGGATACTGTAAAATTTCCAGTCAGAGGTGGGATTTGCCGGTTCTCCGAACTACTCAAAATTTCTGCTACCGGTTCTCCACAACTGGTCTGAACCTGCTGAAGACCACCTCAGGTGTGGGTTCCTTGGCTCTTTCTGAGCTTGGTGGTTTCCTTGCAGATGTTTCATCACCCAACTAGGGAACACCATCAGGGCTGCAGGGAAGTGGGCAGTGTGGAGAGGAGGAGGAAGACTGCGAGGTCCTTGTTCCTCTCTGAGGTTGGAGGTTTTCTTGCAAACATTTCAAGATCCAATGAAGCAACATCCTTAGTGCTTGAAGAAAGATGTTTCATCAAGGGCCAACTAGGGAACACCATCAGGAGCAGAGGGAAATGGGCTATGTGGAGACGAGGAGAAAGAGGAGGAGGAGGGAGGGAGGGAGGGAGGGAGGGAGGGAGGGAGGAGGAGGAGGAGGAGGAGGAGGAGGAGGAGGAGGAGGAGGAGGAGGAGGAGGAGGAGGAGGAGGAGGAGGAGGAGGAGGAGGAGGACTGTAGCATCCTTGGTCCTCTCTGAGCTTGGTGGTTTTCTTGCAGACATTTCATGACCCAACTAGGGAACATTATCAGGAATAGAGGGAAGTGGGCTATGTGGAGAGGAGGAGAAAGAGGAGGAGGAGGAGGAGGAGGACTGTAGCATCCTTGGTCCTCTCTGAACTTGGATGTTTTCTTGCAGACATTTCAAGATCCAATGAGGTGACATCCTCAGTGCTAGAAGAGAGATGTTTCATTACCAAACCAGGCAATATCGTAGGTAGTAGAAGGATTTGTTCCCTCTTTATACACAAGTGGCTTGCCCTCTCAGTGTTGATGGGACCGTTCCTTTTAGCACGGAGGAGGTTACCTCACTGGGTCATGCAACGTCTTTGAGAAAACCACCAAGCTCAGAGAGCACCAAGGACCACCCAATTCAACCCGGAGCTGCAGAGTTTCCCCTTCTGTCAGTCTAGATTGTGCACTTGAGAGGCTGCCACCAAGACAAAGGGGACAATCTATTCTCCAAAGCATCTGGGGGCAGGGCAAAAATGAATGCGGTGGGGAGAGATCATTAAAGAGAAATGCAACAAAGAACCGAGAAGTCTGACGGGGAGAACAATGAATCAATGGGGTTTTCCTCTGTTTAGGGCTCCATCACTGGAGGTCATTAAGCAGAGATTGGACAGCCCTTGGTCCAGAACGACACAGGGTTAGGGTTAGCAGAGGGTTGGGCTAGAGGATCTCCAAGTTCCCTTCCGACTCAAGTGTTCTATACCGTTTTGTTCAAATCAAGGGGAAGAGTAGAGTCACTGCCCTCTAAATTCCAAATTCCCAATATGCTTGTCTCTAAATCAAATTGGGGAAAAAAGAAAAAAAGTTTTCTTTCGTTGAAACATTGAAGCAGGAACATCTCAAAGAGGGAGGTTGTGGCTTACGTGCAGCTCATGCCCAGAACATCCAATCCTTGTGTGTCCAATCACACTCGGCCAATAAAGAATTCTCTCCCTCTACAAGGAGACTCGGAAGAAATGCTTCAAAGTACCGCATGACGTAGACGAAGAAGAAGAAGTTGCTTCAGTGAATCTAAAGCAAAGCAACTACTATTTAGTTTTTTTTTCCCTGCAGATCCGGATCAACCCCGAGCTATAAATGTTCCGTTCTATTGGTAAAGTGGGAAGAAAATTCCACCTGGTTCAGTGAAGGGGATTCAACCTTTTTTTATTTTAACCACCGGTTCTGTGGATGCAACTTGGTGGGTGCACTTTGTGCATGGACAGAGGGTCTGATACTGACCTTCTCCTGCAATCCTGTGCTCTCCCTGTGTCTTCAAAAGCTGACGCGCAGCAATTGGCTGTGCCGCACGAAGCAGCTGAGGTTGAAAAGCAGGAAATAAAAGTCAGTGTAGAGGATGGCAGAGCCTAGCAGCTGATCATCAGAGCGATCAGGTTTGCTCACAGATGATCCTTGGAACTACAGGTTCGGCTGAACTTGCCCAAACTGGTAGAATCCCACTACTGATCTGGTTCAGTTCCAAGCCCTAGAGACAACATGGAGGCTGGAGGCTGATTTGAAAGATGGTTTATTGATGAAGCGGAACCACATGTGATTCTGGGCAGCTGACAAAATGGAGTTGAGAGTGGGTGGGTTTTTCAACCTTCTCTTGGGCTTTGCAATTGAGCTTCCTGTTCCTGTGCAAGGACATGCATTCCATTGGCTGTTGTCAGACTCCTCTGGAGCCATGTAGGGGTTATGTAGGGGTCATAGCTGGCTCTATAGGCAAAGTACAAATCCAAGGTCAGTTGATGGCAAATCTTTTTGGCATCGACTGCCCAAACCAGAACGTGTGTGCGCATGCATGCCTGTACGTGCACTGAAGTGCTGGAAACCCAAAGACCAGCTGGCTGTGCCCAGAGAGGGCTCTGCATGCCACCTCTGACACATGTGCCGTAGATTCACCATCATGGTCCTAGGTTTTTGTCTGAGTTGGGTTGAAGTTTCTGAAGGTGATGCAATGAAGGGGCTTGTTGGATAATTCATGTTGTGGCTTAACGGCTTTCATTCTCTTTTGGCTCTTGAGTGAGGGTATTTGCTTATGAATAGAGCTATCCACTTGGGCGGGGTTGTGCTAAATGACCTATAAGGTTCCTTCCCATTCTGATTATCTGTTATCTGTTATTTAGACACTTGTCTTCTTTGCTGAGGGCTATTAAGGAAAGTGGGGGCTGCTTTCTGTCTCCAAGAGCATGTTTCTCCATTCCTCCTTTAAGGAAAAATAATATTCTGCCTTTTTTAAAAAAATATTCCCTAAAATATTTCATTCTTCTAAGAGAGGGGTAGCTTCCCACAGTAACACAGGCATATAATTAAATGCAGGTGCAGTCTCCCAACCATTGATTGTCCTTGATAAATAAATATAGCTCCCCAAAGTACACACACACACAAAAATTCCCAACAATTGTAAAGTAAAATCTCAGGGAATAGAGATAACCATTGCTGGAAAGAATGCAGAAAAAAATCAACAAAGATAAGTAGGGGGAGGATAAAACGTATGAAGACTGGTTGCAGGAATTGGGAATATCTTCTAATGTAACGAAAAGAAGGACAAGGGGAGACATGATACCAATCTTCTAGTATTTGAGGGGCTGTCACAAAGAAGAAGGGAGTCAAAACTATTTTCCAAAACCCCTGAAGGTAGGAAAAAGAAGTGGATAGAAACTAATCAAGGAGTGAAGCAACTTAGAACGAAGGAGAAATTTCCTGACGGTGATAACAATTAATCAGTGGCACAACTTGCCTCCAAAAGTTGTGGGTGCTCCAACACTGGAGGCTTTCAAAAAGAGATTGGACACCCATCTGTCTGGAATGTTCGAGGATCTCCTACTCTCCTTGAGTAGGAGGTTGGACTAGAAGACCTCCAAGGGCCCTCCCAACTCTTATTATTCTGTTAATCTGCTGTTTAACCAACTGCAGGAATCCTAAAGAGGGTTCACGTTCTTGCCAAGCCATCGGTCCGAGCTTCCCTCTGTTGATTTTTAAGCTACATAGCTCTTCCTCAAAAGATTATAGAGAGGCAGGCTGGAAAAAAAAAAAAACCCTATGGTTTAAATTCTAAAAAATCCATCAAAATGAGTTTTGCAAAATAACGTTTTGCATCAAAATGGATTTTGTAGATAGTAGCAGGACTATTTTTGTAATTTTCTTCCGAGAGAGCATTGGAAGAATATCGGAAGGATAGTGAAGAAGTTGCACTGAGGCTCCTATGCCAGAAAGGGTTGCTGAGTTCCAAAGTGGACCATTTCTCTCTTCAGCTGCTTTCCCATCAGGTGAAAAATCTTAGAACTCGCTACACAGACGTTCATAGGTTTATTTCAGGATCAAACAACGTTCCCCCGTTGGCCTGTTCGCATCAAGAAGGATAATAGAGTAACAGCATCAGAGGAAAGGACCTTGAAGGTCTGCCAGTCTAACCCTTTGCTCAAGCACAGAAGAGTCTCTATAACATTTCAGGCAAGTGATTGTCCAGTCTCTTTGGGGGTTAATTGTTCTCACCGTTAAGAAATTTCTCCGTAGTTCTAAGTTTCTGCTCCTACATTAACACAGACCATAGACTTGGAAGGGACTTTGGATGCCATCTAGTCCAACCCCCTGCTCAGGCAGGAGACCCTATACCATTTCAGACAAGTGGCCGTCCAATCTCTTCTTGAAAACCTCCAGTGATGAAGCACCCACAACTTCTGGTGGTAAGCTGTTCCCCTGGTTAATTGTCCTCCCTGTTAGGCAGTTTCTCCTAAATTCCAGGTTGCTTCTCTCCTTGATTACTTTCCATCCATTGTTTCTTGTCGTACCTTCTGGTGCTTTGGATAATAAGTTGTCCCCCTCTTCTTTAGGGCAGCCCCTCAAATACTGGCAGACTGCTCTCATGTCACCCCCTTGTCCTTTTTTCCACTAGACTAGACCCCAAAGGTGCTTTTTCAGAAGACAACCGGATGTTCTTGTTTTTGTCTTTGAAGACATTTCGCTTCACATCCAAGAAGCTTTCTCAGCTCTGACTGAACAGTGGGGAATGGAAGAAAGAGCTGAAGAAGCTTCTTGGATGAGAAGAGAAACATCTTCAAAAACAAACAAACAAGAAAGTCCAGTTGCCTCCTGAAAAAAAACATCTTTGGGACAACCAGGATCTGGATGATTGGGAATCTCCATCACTAGACTAGACATACCCAATTCCAGCAACAACTGTTCTTCCTATGTTTTAATCTCCAGCCCCCTAATCATCTTTGTTGATCTTCTCTGCCTTTTTCCAGAGTCTCAGAAATGTACAGTACATAATAATGTACAGTCAGTTAAGTACACATTCACAGACAGCAATAAAACCGAGTTAAGTGTCTGTTTCTCTCATGGCTGTTGGTTTGATTCTTATTTGCAGGAGAAATCTGTTGTCGGGATTCTAGCATTCACTCTAATTAAATCATGATTCTTGAGCCAAACTTCAAAAAATTTCAAAGGATTTATTAGAGGCGACATACTGGCACTGCCCTGTATGAAGCCAACTCTGGCATATGTAATTTACAGTCCCCTGTGACCCCTCCTCCCCGGGTGTCTCATAAACCAGATTCTCCAATTGAGCACGTTCACAGGCTAGGTGTCATCATTCACGTTCTTCAATTAAATATATTCACAGGCAAAAGTTCTGGTATTTTAGTTACAATCTTTTAAAGATAAGAGTTGGAATGTACTTTCGCTTTCAAACTGCTGCATCTGCTCTTCCAGATTTTCTTCCTTCCCACTTTTTTTATTTTTAATGGCAACTACTAAAACAGGCATAGGAATGTTTTGTGAGTTGACATTCGGCTCCTCTCACTTCTTGAAGGTAACCTGTATTAAGCAAAAACAAATTGAGTGCAGATATAGAATTTAGGGTTGCGAACACCCCCACTAGGCTTGGTTGGATTTTCTGCATGGAATCTTGCTATAAGGCGATCAGCCTGGATATTCCTACTCTTTATCCAAGATGCCTCTGATAATTGGTAGCCCTTCCACTTGATTTGCCATCAGGATTCCAGCAAGCGCTCTAATTAAATCATGATTCCCGAGCCAAACTTCAAGAAACTTCAAAGGATGCATTAGAGGTAACATACTTGCATTGCCCTGCATGAAGCCAATTCTGGCATATATAATTTACAGTCCCCTGTGACCCTGTTTCCCCCCTGGGTGTGTCATAAACCAGATTCTCCAATTGAGCCCATTCACAGGCAGGGTGTCCTCATTCACATTCTCCAATTAAATATATTTGAGGGCAAAAGCTCTGGTAGTTTAGCTACAATCTTTTAAAGATAAGAGTTGGAATGTACTTCCACTTTCAAACTGCTACAATGCTCTTCCAGATCATCCTTTTTTATGGCAACTACTAAAACAGGCATAGGAATATTTTATGAATTGACATTTGTTTTTCTAACTGTATAACAATACAATCAATTAAAAAAAATTCTCTTTTTCATTTCATTTCAAATTCTCTTTTTCATTAACATCTTTTTGCTTTGCCATATAGGAGAAAGCCAAGGTCCCCTTTCTTCTATCAATGAAAGAACAGTGTATCCCTGTTTCTATATATTCCATCTTCAATACTAGGTAAGTGCCTAAATTAACGTGGGTTAGTCTTAACTTGACCAAATACATAGAGAATTTCCAAGAAGAAAAAACCTGAAGCTTCCTTATTTGACTGCATTCTTGCATCTGATGTTGCAAAAATGTCACGCTGTACTTTTTGACAGGGCACCCAAACCCATCAAACTAGGACAATTGAACGTCCTCCTCTCGCAAAAAAAATTATCATTTCCTTCAAAAAGAAAAACCCACAAAATTAAAAGCAATGTAAGTAATCCTTGGGTTACAACAGTTTCTTTTACTGATCATTCAGAATTACAAGATCATGGGGGGGAAAAAAGGTATTTATGACTACACATAGTCATTTAATTACAACGGCACTGAAAAATAGTGATCTAAGGCCATTGTAAATCTCACTAAAGATATAATGATGATGATGACGGCGGCGGTGGTGATGACAACAATAACAAAATAATAATAATAATAATAATAATAATAATAATAATAATAATAATAATAATAATAATAAATAAATACATAATCTACAGATACATCACACAGTCCTAAACACTTGGGAAGTGTTCGACTAGTGATTGTGATACGAAAACCAGCATAGTTATCTCACTTGCTGTGTACACTGTAGTTTTTTGTGTATGATAATAATAATAATAATAATAATAATTTGCTTCTAGCCTGTTTGCTTTTCAAAATATTATTTATACTTGGGACATGATGAGTTTTTGTATCCACAGGATGTTCTATTTGGAAACTTTCTGCATTAACCATTGCACCATTGACCCTTTTCTTGAACCCAGCTCTCCAATTTATTGCCAACGATACAGCCATCTAAAGAACCTGCAACTTCCCTTTAATAGTACCTGGAAATCAGTTTTCTGACAACCACTGCAGAACAAAGCTAACTCCAACAACACGCCGAGGTTAAAAACACAATCTGGACACTGGGCATTTGATAAGATTATAGGAATTTTGCCTGTCCCAATGAATGGATTTAAGGAAAGCTTTTCTCTTTCTTTCTTTCTTTCTTTCTTTCTTTCTTTCTTTCTTTCTTTCTTTCTTTCTTTCTTTCTTTCTTTCTTTCTTTCTTTCTTTCTTTCTTTCTTTCTTTTTTGCAAAAATGGTCTAAAAATTAGAGTATCTATGGAGATTCTCAGCCATCCAGGTCACAGTGGTGCTTTTTCAAAAGGCAGCTGGAATTTCTTTGTTTTTCCTTGAAGACCTTTCACTTCTCATCCAAGGAGATTCTTCCGTTCTGAATGAAGAACTTTCCTTCTTCCAGAATGGATGAAGCTTCTCGGATGAGAAGCAAAAGGTCTTCAAGGAAAAAGCAAAGAAAGTCCAATTACCTTTTGAAAAAGCACTTTGGGCACTAAATAAATTTTTCTTCTTTTCATTGAATGGGGCCCTAGCTTTATGTCTGCCTTAGTTCCCATAACTTGTTTGGGGTTTCCTGTTAAATTGGCCCAACCTACAGATTATCCTATATTGTTGCACTGTAGATTTGCAGAGTCACCCCAATACACTCTGACACACACACACAACACAAGCAGACATATTTTTCACATATCACTTCCACTTTCCTAGCCAGTTTGCCTGAAAGCACCACGGTATATGTTATATCCAAGCCGGTATTCATAGAAGCAGGACACATGTGAATATTTCTCTTTGACAATGCTGCCCCTTCTGTTTAAAATAATCCAGGTAATATAGTCCGGATTAATCCAGGTAATGTAGTCTTAAATGCCTTGTTCCAAACCTTCTTTATCAAATCCTCACTACTGCTTGTGGCTCGGGAATGTGCACACAAGCTCTCTCTCACACACACATGTGTACACACATATAATAAGATATTATTTTTCTACAAAAGATAAGCGGGGGAACTGAGCCGAACAACCGATTTTTAAAATAAACAGAACCTCTGTTCTCTATTATTTTTCTTGTTTACTTTTTCTTAAAAACCACAGAAGTATTTTTCGCTGTACTGCAAGCCAAGTGCCTTTCCTCAGCATCCAAAAGACCTATAAGCAATTCAAATAAAGTATCCGACTTTATATTCATTAATTCGCAGGTGATAGTTTTCAGCAGCTGATCGGCTGGAAGGTGAAGTGATATTGTGAAAGGGGGAGAGGAAAAAAAAAAAGAAAGAAAGAAATTTAAAAACAACCAGCAATCAACATTTCTAAAAACATATAGCGGCGTTTCCTTCCTTGTAAACACGGTAAGTTGCAATAGTGCAGTTTCCTTTCTTTTCTGCACACACAACGTACCTGCGTTTTCCCAATCTGTAGTAAAAGCTTATGCCACCAGATGTTTCTGTAAGATTTCATTTCAGGCTTAAAGAAAAATTGCTTTGAGCTACACGGTGGAAAAATAAAAATAAATCCAACACCAGCTTTTTTGCTGTCTTCTTCTTAAAAGAAAGACAATATTTATTTGTTATTTTCAAACAACCACGCTGAAGATAATGGAAGGAAGGTAATGCAAAGCTACTTATTTGATTACACAGTGACTTAATTAACCATAATACATTGTCCCTTTAAGTGTCTAAGAAATTTGCTGTCCTATTCATAGCGGGAAGTGAAAATGTTTGCTTTTACCCATCCAAGACCTTTAAGCGGGATCTATACATCCAAGGTAGAAGTCAACAGCTAGTCCATCGTAATGACAATGATGATTAGGCTGATGATCATATTAAATAATATCCTACCAATACAATGTGAGCCAAGGCATTCCAAGATCAGTTTTCTAGTAGCCCAACGCATTGGGATGGAATGAAGGAAGACCAAATGAATTCAAAGAACAATTATTCACTAATATATGGATTGCCATAAAGTACATAATATTATTTTTGTATTTCTTCCTTGATCCCCCCCCCCTTCTCCAAAATTGTGTCAATCTGTTCTTCCACGGAATAGATGCAGATCAAACTCCGGGAGAAAAGAGACTTTTAAAAACCTTTCTGTTCTACAATCAAAGAAAGGAGAGATATATACATACACATACAAGCACATACATAGAAACGTACAGAAAGAGCGCAGAGACCTAAGAAAACGAAAACAACTACAACACAAGAAAACACCTTTGATTTCCAGGTTTCCTCCATATCTGTAGTTCTTTTATTAGAAATGTTTCAGGAGAGAGAGAAAGACAGACAGACAGCTGGAGCAGAAATGGGGAAAAAAAACCACCCCCCAAAAGAGATGGATGGATATTTTTATTACAATTACACTCAATAAAAAAACACCAACCCGCCTCCCATTGTTGTCTATTTCTTTCTTTCTTTCTTTCTTTCTTTCTTTCTTTCTTTCTTTCTTTTTCTTTTTCTTTTTCTTTTTCTTTTCTTTTCCTTTCTTTCTTTCTCTCTGCCTGGCCTCTGGAAACAAAAGGCTTTCTTTCTCTAGCCGTCTCTGGAAGGGAAAGTCGAGCTGGTTGGGGTTTTTCATTTTTTTTTTAACCGGAGAAGGAGGGGGGGGAAGGTTGGGGAAAAAATTAAAATAAAACGGGCGGGGGGGTTTGTCAACGCTTGAATGCATTGTACAAGTAAAAGAAAACAGGGGCGCCGCTCGCCCACCCCCCCAAATTAATATATAACAATCATCATGGAAAAAAAAAGGCGGAAGACAGGAGAGAGAAGGGGATTAAAGAGAGAGAGAGAGAGAGAGAATAAAAGCAAATAAGCCACTTGGCTGGTGCCAGCGGCAGCCCGTCCTCCCCCCCTCCACCCCCGACTGCCTGCCTGCCAGCTCGCCCGTTCTTGCCTCGGTCCGTCCACCTCCCCCGCTTTCCATCCAACCGCCCCCCCCGCTTCCTCCCTCCCTCCCAGCCGCTCATCTCCCACAATAGCTATCGACTCCAAAAAGCCATGCGCCTCCCGCTATTTATAGCTAGTGGAATCTACCACCGGCCAAGCAGACGGGGGTGGGGGTGGGGAGAAAGGATGGGTGTGGGGGGGGGAGAGTGTAGGGGGTGGGGGAGAGCGGATGGGGAGGAGGGGAAGGGGGTAGCCTGGATGGAAGCTCAACCAAAGGGAAGCGCCCCCCCCTCCCCCGCTCCTTGCCTTCCCTCCCTCCCTCCCGCGCGCGACCCCGGTCTCTCCCCCCACCACCACAACTCTGCCTCCACTCCTCCTTTCCCCTCCCTCCCATCTACAGCCCCCCACCCTACATCCAACCCCCTCGGCTTTCTGGCACTTTGAACCGATCCAGCCTGTTTAAACGGAAAGGACGGCGATCCAAGCTGTTCAATGTACGAAAAAAAAAAAGAAAGAGAAATTAAAGACAGAAAGAAAGAAAGAAAGAAAGAAAGAAAGAAAGAAAGAAAGAAAGAAAGAAAGAAAGAAAGAAAGATCAGTGCAGGCATCGCCAGCGAGCGAACGAGCGGGAGAGAGAGAGAGAAAGAGAAAGAGAGAGAGAGAGAGACAGCGAGAAGAGGGCGCGTGTGCGTCTGTGTGTGTGAGTGAGTGAGTGAGAAAGAGAGAGAGGGACGGGAAGAGAGGGAGGAGAGAGAGAGAGAGAGAGACTGAGAGAGAAACACACAGAGAGAGAGAGAGAGAGAGAAGAGAGAGAGAGAGAGAGAAGGCGAGCGGGCGAGCGGGCGAGAGCGCGCGCATGTCGGTGCTAGGCTGCGGGCGTGAGTGAGGGAGTGCGTGTGTGTGTGTGCGTGTGTGGTGCGTGTGTGTGTGTGTGTGTGTGTGTGAGCGCGCGCGTGTGTGTGTGAGTGTGTGTGTGTGTGTGTGAGTGAGTGAGCAAGAGGGAGCGGGATTGTGAGAGGGAGAGAGAGGGAGGGAGGGAGAGAGAGAGAGAGGGGGGAGGGAGAGAGAGAGAGAGAGAGAGAGAGAGAGAGGAACGGAGGCAGCGAGGACGGCTGTGTGTGTGGGGGGGGCTGGGCAAAAAAAGGGAAAGAAGATTTTTTCTCTATGTATATAAAGATGGCCACGTTAGCAAACGGACAAGCAGACAATCCCAGCCTCAGTAGCACCCACACTAACCCCAACCCCAACGGGCACATGAACGGATTAAACCACAGTCCGGGGAACGCCGCCACCATTCCCATGAAGGACCACGATGCCATCAAGCTCTTCGTCGGGCAGATCCCTCGCAACCTGGACGAGAAGGACCTCAAGCCGCTTTTCGAAGAGTTCGGGAAAATATACGAACTGACGGTGCTGAAGGACCGCTTCACCGGCATGCACAAAGGTGAGGGGAGGCTTCGCAACTTTCCTTCCTTCCTTCCTTCTTTCTTTCTTCCTTCTTTCGCTTCTTCTTCTTCTTCTTCGGCTGGGGGCGGAAAGGGGTCCGGGCAGATGGCTTTACGAAGGCGGAGGGCGACGGGGTTGCGGCGGGGCGGGTGAGGGAGGGGGGGAAGGCGGCTTTTGGGGAGTGGGTGCTGGGTGAGGTGAGGGGGGGGGGACACGGGGACGCGATCCAGCCCGGTTGTTGGTCTTAAGAAAAAAAAAGGGGGTGAGAAAAAGTGTTTCCATGGAGGTGTGTGAACGGGCAACCCTCGGAGTAGGGTTTGCCGCGAAAAGGGGTTCTTTCCTATATATATATATATTTTTAGGGATCCGGACTTCTTACAAGCGTCGGGGCGGTTTGTGTAATGTGTGTTTTGGGGCGTGTGTGTGTGTGTGTGTGTTTGTGTGTCCGGTGGAGAGGGGAGTGGAAATAAACGCCTGTGTTTAAAATACACCCCGACATACACAAATCCACACACACACACACATACACACATACACACACAAACGCGCGCGCACCCAACAAAAACCAAAGCCGGACTGAAAAGCGCAGGAAAGGAGGGTAAAATAATAAAATAAAATAAAAAAAATTCGCCCTGGGGGGGGGGAAGATTTTTTTTTTAAAAAAAAAGGCAACGGAGGGAGCTGTCCATCCGGCCAGGTGCTGAAAACGGGGGAAAGAGAGAGACTCCAGATAGACGCCCCCCCCCCCCACACATATATATACACACACACACACAACCCAAAGGCGACCCCCCCCCCCATGCGCTCGGGGCGTTTCTGGGATGGGAAGAAGGGTGGGGGTGTTGAGGAAAACGGTGTGTGTGTGGGGGGGTTGGATGGTTGGAAGGCGTCCAGGAAGAGCGCTTTCTGCGTTTAGGCGGAATAGACGCCCCCCCTCCCCAATAAAAGAAGAAGAGGGGAGATAAGGAGGGGGGGGGGAAGATAATTTAGTGTGGGGGAAGGGGAGACGCGGGGTTGTTACGGTTGCCTGCAGGAAAAGGAGGCACAACGCGGCAACTCAGGTGGTCAGGAAAAAAATAATAATAATCTGGGTTTGGTTTTTGTTTTGTTTTGGTTTTGAGGGTGGGGGGAGATACAAAGAAGAGGGCGGGTGTTGTTGGGTGGGTTGTGTGTTTTTTTGGGGGTCTTTTTAGGGGAGGTTGGAAGTCGGTGGGTGTTGAGGCATCTACTTCTAGCGAGGGGGCGGGGAGGAGTCGGTGTGTGTGTGTGTGTGGGGATTTTGTCAACCCTCCAGAGAAGGGAACTCGATAACTTTTCTCTCTTTTTTTGGGGATGTGTGTGCGTGCGTGTGTGTGTGTGTGTGTGGAGGGGTGGTTTAAAAATAATAAAGGAGAAGGGCGACCAGAGTGGCTTTTGGAAAGGCAGCGAGTGGGGAGGGGGAAGCCCAACGCCAATAGGACCTTCTACTTCCCTGGGGATCACTCCCCCTCCCCATGCACACTCGTGAGCACACACACACACAGAGACACGCGCACACACACACACACAGAGAGAGAGAGAGAGAGAGAGAGACACACAGAGAGACTCTCTCTCTCTCTCTCTCTCTCTCTCTCTCTCTCTCTCTCTCTCTCTCTCAAACACACACACAGACACACACACACAGCACCGCCTGGTTTATTTTAAGGCCGGGAAGGAAGGCTCCGTCGCCGCCTCTCTTCCCAGCTTGGCATTCCGGATTTCCACCCATCCACCCCCTTCCCCCGGTTTCCGTCGTGCTTGGCTGTACAATTTCCAGATAATGGTTTGGGACGGGAGGGGGCGGGAGCGCACCTATAAGGAGGGAGGGGGCCCCAGAAACTAAATGCATACGCGTGGAGGCTGGGGAGGGGGCGGGAGAGAGGACCCACCGTAGGCGAGGGCTATCGATTGTTTTGAGAGAAACTGAGATTGAAGTGAGTTAAGTTGGAAGGCGAGGCGGCTGGCGTTTGGCTTGCAGGCAAAGCGAAGAGTTCCCTAAAGCTCGGGAACTTTTTTTTCTTTCCTCCTTTCCTTTTTTTTTTTTTTAACTCCCCATGCTTCGTTTTTCTTTTCTGGGATTTCTTCTTCTTCTTTTGGCATCTGGAAAAAAAACGGGTGGGTGGGTGGGGGAGAAATATCTTTCGAGGGAAAAAAAAAAACTCAGAGAACCAAAAAACAGGGGGGAAGAAAGGAGGAAGAAAAGAAAGAGAAGGAAAAAGCGCGAGAGGAAATCGGCAGAAACGGATGTTTATTTGTTTTTTTCCTCCCTTTTTCCAAGTTGGAATCTCTCCATAATGTGACTCCGAACCGCTGGTCTATCTATTTATTTATTTATTTATTTTCCTAAGCGATAAATCCTTCCAAAAGTTAATGGCAACGTTTTGAAAACACCCAAACCCTCCGGGCGATAGATTTTAAAACAGGAAGTTATTATTATTATTATTATTATTATTTTTAAAAAAAAGAAGGAGAAAGAGCGAATGAAGGGGTCTGGAAAGAGGAGAGGGAGGGAAAGGGAAAGGAAGAAAAAGAGAGAAAGAGAGAAAGCGTGCAGGGTAGATCATCCGGAGCGGGCATGTGATAATCACTGTTATTCCTTCCCCAACCAACCGCTTTCCTTTGCCATCTCCACGAGCCACGCTTCCTCCTCCTCCTCCTCCTCCTCCCCCTCCCCCTCCCCTCCGATTCGTAACAAGCCTTATAGAAATTGCTTATGAAAGATTGAAAAGCAGAGCTTGAACGCTCTCTGGATAGGCGCCTTTGGAAGACTGCATTTCATTTTGGATTTCTTTGACAAGAAAGCTCTTTTAAAAAAAAAAAAAAAAAAAAGCAAATTCAGCTTCTGCACATCCAGTCATAAATGCTCCATGGAGATAAAGTTGGGGTTTGTGCTTTTTATTTTTAAAAAAAATGAGTTTCTTTTTTTTTATTCTTTTGTGTTGGAAAAGAGGATGCCTTTGAAAAGAGGATGCTTGTCAGTGCAATATAAAAATGAAAAGGAGCTTAAAAAGCAAGACATAGCTTTCTCCTTTCCTTCCTTCCTTCCTTCCTTCCTTCCTTCCTTCCTTCCTTCCTTCCTTCCTTCCTTCCTTCCTTCCTTCCTTCCTTCCTTCCTCCCTTCCTTCCTTCCTTCCCCCAAATTCTCCCTCCTTCCTTCCCTCCCCCCCTTCTCTCCCTCCTTCCTTCCTTCCTCACTTTCTCCCTTCCTTCTCCTTCCTTCCTTCCTTCCTTCCTTCCTTCCTCCACATTCTCCCTCCTTCTCCCTCCACATTCTCCCTCCCTCCCTCCTTCCTCCCTTCCTCCCTTTCTCCTTCCCTCCCTCCTTCCTTCCTTCCTTCCTTCCGCACATTCTCCCTCCCTCCTTCCTTCCTTCATCACTTTCTCCTTCCTTCCTTCCTTCTCCACATTCTCCCTCCCTCCTTCCTCCCTTTCTCTTTCCTTTCTTTCTCTTTCCTTCCTTCCTCACTTTCTCCTCCCTCCCCCTCCTCAATTTAATCTCTGTATTATGTAATAAAAAAGAAAGATGCTCTTTATAGATTTTTATCCATAAACATAAGCAGACAGTTTCCCCTCTGACATTCCTGAGATAATAATTGGGCCCACTGGGTTTGTACATGGTGCTTGCTAAAAGCCACAATGGCTAAAGGTTTGTAAGTCCATCCATGTGCATGTTGTCAGGGTTGTTGTTGTTGCTTTTTTTCAAATGTAAGTGTGTGTCTGTGTCTGTGTGCAGGTGGATATGTGTGAGAGTTGGATTGAGCATGAGGGATGCTATTAAAAATACTACATAAGATTGCTTGGTATTTCTGGTAAGCAAAAATGAGGCTACAGCATAGTTCAAAAATGCAAAGAGTAACTCTACTTGGAGTATTACACTCGACACTCACATATCAAGAAGTTTGATTCATTTTAGATCTATGAGACTCCTGAAAAACAAAATATCTGTTTTTATGGCAGCTGATTCAGTCTTCCTTCCTTCCTTCCTTCCTTCCTTCCTTCCTTCCTTCCTTCCTTCCTTCCTTCCTTCCTTCCTTCCTTCCTTCCTTCCTTCCTTCCTTCCTTCCTACCTACCTACCTACCTTCATCCACTGTCTTTCCTTCCTTCTCCAGTTGTCCTTCCTTCCTTTCTTCCTTCCTTTTCTCTCCTCCCTCCCTCCTTCCCTTCCTTCCTTTCCCTTAATGCTATTCTTATCTTCCTTTTTCCTTTCCTTTGAAAAGAAAATTGAAAGTTGAGAGGCTGGGTTGAGATTTCATTCGCTAGAACTTTCCAAGAAAACGTCAACAGTCAAAAAAGCAAGCCTGCAAGTTCTTATCCGATATGGAAATATATCCAGAAATTAGACATGTAGTTCATTGTCATAACTTCCACCTTTCCATCCGCATCTAATAGGGTTTTCTGAACCCCTGTGGTGTTTTTTTTCTTCTCTCAGAGGTTCAGGTACAGTTATGTTCTAGCTTTCAAAATCATTTAAGGCCAAGTAAAAAGTCCTTATGGCCTAATATTTATAAATAGATGATCTCTAAAACATAAGGTCCTCCCAGACAAACAGTTTTTTTGTCTTCTGTAGGTTCATATATTTGAGGCCTGTCGTGTATGAGCCCCAGTTAGCTGTCTTTCTCTAACCTTCTTCCTAAAAGTCAGGCTGGACTCAGGTTAGTGTCGGATTTTGCAGAAGAACTCAAGCCCTGAAGCCCCTTTTTAAGGAGCAGAGTTGTGAAACGGATGATAAGCAAGGAGATGATAAGCAGTAGGCTGCTTGGAATGATAGTTGTGCGCCTTTTCAGATCTTGTGTGAGTAACGCAGCTACCTCCAAAAAAAAAAAAAAAAAAGGCTCCCCATCCATCTTTTAAGACAGGGAGAAACTCCGCCTCCTTAATATATTGAACAAATAAAAAAGTAGGGCCAAAAAAGTAGTATTGTGAGTGCATTTGTGCTTCTACCCTTCCTTCCTTCCTTCCTTCCTTCCTTCCTTCCTTCCTTCCTTCCTTCCTTCCTCCCTCCCTCCCTCCCTCCCTCCCCTCCTCCCTTCCTACCATTTCTCTCTTCTTCCTCTCTCCTTCTGTCCTTCCCTCTCTCCCCTTCCTTCCTTCCTTCCTCTCTCCCCTTTTCTTCCCTCCTTCCTCTCTTTCTCCCTCTCCTCTTCCTTCCTTCTTTCCTTCCTTCCATTTCTCTCCCCTCCCTCCCTCCCTCCCTCTCTTTCCTTTCCTTTTCCTTCCTTCCTTCCTTCCTTCCTTCCTTCCTTCCTTCCTTCCTTCCAATTCTCTCTCCTCCCTCCCTTCTTTTCTTCCCTCCTTCCCTCCCTCCCTCCCTCTCTCCCTTCATCTCTTCTTTCCATATGTCTGACTTTCCCTTTTCTTTTTGTCTTTCTTTCCTCCTTTCGATAATTCCCTTTCTAAGCCACCCAGGTCATTTTCCTCCTTGAAAACACCTGGCCTTATAAATCTGCAAATTCACCCCATTCACCATCGTCTCTTTTATTAGAGGGAAGCCCGAATGGAAGAGACAGATGTGAATTAAAAGCTTTGTTCAAGCTCGGGTGCAATATCGGTTTTCAGGTTAGCCGTGTAGATTTTTTAAGAAGTGCAACGATGGTTAAATTAAGAATGCACAGTACGAAGCCATAAAAAGAGGGGGGGAAAATGAAAATGTGCTTGAAAAGGGACGCGCAGCTAAATACAGGTGTCGAATAAACGCCTTCGTAATGGAAACACCAAGCTTATGTGACTGAAAGCAACATGCTTAAACTTAGTGGGTTTGGAATCCAGAATCAAGTTTTAGGGACAACACACACAGACACACACACACACTTAGACATACAGTGCTCAAGAAACAAAATTACCAGCCTGTGAAATATATTATACTTGCAACCAGAAAAAAACAAAACCAGCCATTAAACCAACAAACCACAGTGGGTTACTTTTATGGCAGATAAAGAACGAATTATTTCAATTTCCCTCTATTTCTAATGCCCATAAAATCCAGGGTAAGATATATTCTAGAATGGCAAGTCAGCCTTCTCCATGCCATGAGCAGCCAACAGCTGCCCTTATTCCGAATATATATATATATATATAATTCCTTCCATCTTCTGTCTCATTTCTCCCCAAATCACTCCATAAAACCCTCTTCCTTCGTAGCCTTCTGCCTGGTTGGTTGAGTTTTCAGCGAGCCTCTCTCTTTTTCCCTCCTTGAACAAACAACTTTATAATTTTGTGCTTCAAGAGAAAGAGGCACAAATGACCTGAGGTGGGTTTATTTTATTTTATTATAATTTTTGCTTCCCTTGCTTCCTTTTTTGGAACAGGTGCCAAAGCACCCTTGCAGGAAAAATAAAAAAAAGACAAGATAGAAACATTTCAATGCTTTGTACCGTTCCTGCCACGAACCATATCATTGTGGTTTTGCAACCTTTAGGGGAGGCTGATATTAAGGAAGGAAGGAAAAATAAAAATAAAGCTAAATTTCAGGTTGTTGTTGTTGTTTTGCTTTGCAAAGTGAAATAGACAGAAAGAATGTACTGTATGTATCGCCAAACCGGGCAATAATAACCAATCTGGAAGGGAAAATAAAAAGGAGGAGGAGGAGGAGGAGGAGGAGGAGGAGGAGGAGGAGGAGGAGGGAGAGGAGGAGGAGGAGGAGAGGAGGACGACTGTGGTTTCCTTGACGCTATTAGAGCTTGGTGGTTTTCTTGCTGATGTTTCATTACCCAACTAGGCAACATGGTCAGTGCTAGAAGGGAATGGAGAGAAGGAGGAGGAGGAGGAGGAGGAGGAGGAGGAGGAGGAGGAGGAGGAGGAGGAGGAGGAGGAGGAGGAGGAGGAGGAGGAGGAGGAGGAGGAGGAGGAGGAAGCATATTAAGGGCACTTTGTTGTGAACATAACAAGAGATGACAATTCCAGTTGCAGAAAGAGCTACTTGAAAGAATAACCCTTGAAACAACCAGCTGTACATGTAGACCTTTGCGTGTCGATTCCGATTTGTGTTGAGATGTCTCCTGCCCACGTATTCATCCTTCGAGTGAAGATCAACAGGAGGTTACCTTCTTTCTTCAGTCTTTAATTTTTTTTTTTTAAAGTTGATTCTCAGAATCTAGCCTGGACCGTTGCTCTGTTTTCCCTCCTTTTACAGAAATTTTTGTGCGGTGTCCCCTGCCGTTCCACTTCAGTCCAGGAAGCGTTGTTTAATATTTAATTTATTGCCAGAATAACGTTAGCAGAACATGCCTTGAAGAACAATTCATTTCTCCGGCATCGATTTTTAATCGATCGTTGCTTTTGCTTTTCATTTGTGTGTGAAAGGGTTTAACGATAAACGCCTGGACCAAAATAAAATAATAGTAATCATAATCATCATAATAATTTTAAAAAAATGGCATAAAAGATGGCAAAGGCTGGAAATGGTTTGATCAAAGCTTTTGAGGAGAATCTTTGTTGGGGGCCCCTTAAAAAGACGCATGGAAATTACACTGCCGTTCTTAGCGATAGTTATATAACTAAGTTATATTTGGAGCCCAATAGACATCAAACATAATACTGAGTCACTTAAAATGTCCATTTGGAAGAACTCATTAAGGGAAGCCTCTTGTGGTCTTTTCTCTCCAGAAAGCCACTGAGAAGTTACAAGAGTGGGAAGGCTGTTTTCCACAAACAGATGAATTTTGTGTGATTAAAGGATGAGCGTATTTAGCCCCAAAACTCAAACCAAGCTGGAAAGGACAGTTATTGAGCAAAGCTAAACAAGGTTACTGAGAAAAACACCAGATAGATGAGTAGGAAGGGATGGGATGACCAACCAGCAGAAGTGTAGTTAGTTAGTGTTACGAAGTCAAGCTCAGCTCTTGATTATTACATGGAGCAATGCTTGAATTTTTAAGCAGTTTCCAGTAAAACAAAAAACTAACTGATGTTTCAAGGACAATCATAAATGTATATTTCAGTCTGATTGCAGTCACGTATGTACATAATTTTGGATACGTGAAGAAAACAAGCTACTGATTAAATAAACTATGTCCTTCCTTGGGACAATTTAGCAGAGAAGACAATGGTGAAGATTAGTACATGAAATCAAACTAGATAGATAGATAGATGGATGGATGGATGGATGGATAGATAAATAGATGGTTAGATGGATAGATAGAAAGAGTAGTAGAACCTCTGGTCAAGACCATAATTCGTTCCATAATTTTGGCAATTTCTTTGACTTCTAATGTTTCGTCTTCAGGAATTTCTGGGTCAGGGGTTGTGTTTGATTGCCACCCGAGTATGTGTTCGTGACCAGATAGATAGATAGATAGATAGATAGATAGATAGATAGATAGATAGATAGATAGATAGATAGATAGATAGATATAAACAACATATATACAGATACATGTACATACTATACATATATACATACATACATACATACCTATATATCTGTATCTGTCTTGTCTGTCTGTCTGTCTGTCTGTCTCTGTCTCTCTGTCTCTGTCTCTGTCTCTCTCTCTCACATCTATATCTATCTATCTATATCTATCTATCTATCTATCTATCTATCTATCTATCTTTTATGATTTCTCATTTTCTGAACATCAGACCCTAAAGGGAGTATAGACTGCCTTTCTTTGACCCAAGGTTCATTGATTAGCTTCTCTTGCAACCTGTGAAGGCCTTCAGAAACCATCTTCAGATCAATTGTTTGCAGATGTCTACCTTCTTTCTTTCACTGTCCCCCCTCCCCTCCAATTTGGGGCTTTCACTAGCTGGCCTTCAACGGATCTGATCACACCACTTCCACCTAGCCTTGAGTTTTGAGTTCATGTGGTTTTAACCCCGAGCAGAAAAATAACTCACCAACATGTATGTATTTCTCCAGAATATTCCTCTGTCAATTTGTCAATTTGTACAAGCTTAAAACCGATTCTAGCTTAAGGGATAAAGCTTGAATGGAAACCATTAGCTGACACCTTCCTGGGGATCAGTTCATAGGTGTCAACTGACCTGATCAACTTGTATAGTTTCCATGACGAGAGTCCGGTTAATTTTAGACTCCTTGATTCCACAGAGGTGATAACCTAAGCGCTCCACCAATTTTTGGATAATCAATATCAAGAAGGAAACCTGATATACCTCGGTAAATTTTACTTTCTGTAATTGGTCCATATTTGAATTTATGAGAATAATAGGGTTGGAAGGGACCGTGCAGGTCTTCTAATCCAATCCCTGCTCAGGCAAGAAACCCTACACTATTTCAGACAAATGGTTGTCCAGTTTCCTCTTAAAAACTTCCAGTCCTGGAGCAACTTCTGGTGGCAGACTGTTCCACTGCTTAATTGTTCTCACTGTCAGGAAACGTCTCCTTAATTCCAGGTTGCTTCTCTCCTTTTGTTAGTTTCCATCCATTGCCTCTTGTCCTGCCTTCAGGGGCTTTGGAGAAGAGGTTGGCCTCCTTCTTCTACAATGATTTCTTATTTATTTGATTAATTTATATCTCACTCTGCAAAGCAATTCTGGCCTACGCTGTCTTCGCTGTATTGGTCTCTATCTAAATAGCCACTCAAGAGCTCCCTAAAAAAGAACACCGAATCTTGCATTATAGCTGGGGAAGAAAAGGAGCCCCCCCTTTAAACAGATGACAAGAGCTGGTCTTGCATCACTTAATCCTTTAAGAGTATTAAATAATAATGATTAGGAAAAACAACACTTGGTTGTTAAATAGAAGTGTACCAATTGCCCTCCCTCCAATATGTCCCAGTTTAATAGGAATGGAATGGAATGGAATGGAATGGAATGGAATGGAATGGAATAGAATAGAATAGAATAGAATAGAATAGAATAGAATAGAATAGAATAGAATAGAATAGAATAGAATTCTTTATTGGCCAAGTGTGATTGGACACACAAGGAATTTGTCTTGGTGCAAATGTTCTCGGTGTCCATAAAAGAAAAGAAACATTCGTCAAGAGTCAACAACCATCAGGGACAACACTTAATGATAGTCATAGGGTACAATAAACAATCAAATCAGATAGATGTAGATAAATGATTGATAGATAGATAGATAGATAGATAGATAGATAGATAGATAGGAAGAAAGAAAGAAAGAAAGAGAGAGAGAGAGAGAGAGAAAGGAAGGAAGGAAGGAAGGAAGGAAGGAAGGAAGGAAGGAAGGAAGGAAGGAAGGAAGGAAGGAAGGAAGGAAGGAAGGAAGGATGGAAGGAAAGAAAGAAAGAAAGAAAGAAAGAAAGAAAGAAAGAAAGAAAGAAAGAAAGAAAGAAAGAAAGAAAGAATAGAATAGAATTCTTTATTAGCCAAGTGTGATTGGACACACAAGGAATCTGTCTTGGTGCAAATGCTCTCAGTGTACATAAAAGAAAAGAGACATTCGTCAAGAGTCAACAACCATCAGGGACAACACTTAATGATAGTCATAGGGTACAATAAGCAATCGATACTAGGGAACAGGCCATGTAAATCGTAAAGATACAAGCAACAAAGAAGATACTTTGAGGTCATGGTATTTTAACTGGAAAAACAACAACAACAACAATACCTACAAGTACTTCTCAACTTACCACTACATTTTGAGCCCATGTTGTGAAGTGAGTTTTGTCCCATTCTAAGTCTCTTCTTGCCACATTTGTTAAATGAATCATCGCAGTTGTTATATTTGTCACATGGTTGTTAAGGGAATCTGGTCCCCTCCATTGAATTTGCTTGTCAGAAGGTCACAAAAGGGGATCTTGTGACCCCGGGACTGTCAGCGCTCCGACATCCACTCGCATTCGAATCATGAGTCTCTAGCTGCATCTCTCAGTTAAAAAAATAAAATAAAATACACAAGATTTATTAGGAGTAAACATGTCGGCATTACCTGGGTGCAGCCAATAATCTTGTGAGCTAACAGCTTTGGCTGCCTGAAGCATTTAAGGAATGCACTGCTCTCCCCCCACACTCCCTTTCTGCTGTCAACTCTAAAAGACCAGAGAAATGTTTTATGAGTTGACAGGAACGTTGCGATCGTCATAAATAGGAGTCCATTGCCGAGTATCTGGATCTAAATCATGTGACCACAGGGGATTCTGCAACGGTCATAAGTGGGAAAAACTGGTCCTAAGTCACTTTCTTCAGTGCCATTATAACTTAGCGTACATTCACTAAGTGAACTGTTGTAAGTCAAGGAATATCCGTATTAAAATTTTCATCTGACATAGGGCTGTGGTTATTCCAATTGTCCATTGGGGTCAATAAAGTTAAAGTCACAAAATATCCATACCATAAAATTTTAGCTCTTCGTGTTTGTAGTACTTTTTAAATAATTTTATTTATGGAGTTTTTTTTTCCCTTCAACATATGTAAACATTTAGTGAACAGTACATTGTCTAGTTCAATTTATTTTATAAAGGTAAAGGTAAAAGTTCCGCTCGCACATATGTGCTAGTTGTTTCTGGCTCTAGGGGGCAGTGCTCATCTTCGTTACAAAGCTGAAGAACCAGCGCTGCCCGAAGATGTCTCCGTGGTCATGTGGCCGGCATGACAAAATGACGAAGGCGCACGGAACACTATTACCTTCCCACCAAAGGTGTTCCCTGGTTTTCTACTTGCATTTTTACATGCTTTTGAACTGCTACGTTGGCAGAAGCTGCTTGGACAAGTAACGGGAGTTCACTCCGTTACGCGAAGCTAGGGATTCGAACCGCTGAACTACCGAGCTTTCTGATCAACAAGCTCAGCGTCTTAGCCACTGCGTCCCCCTTAATTTACTTTATACAAAATACTAATAACAATAATAATATCATTTAGGTATACATAATAATAGTCTTTCACCTCCTAGGATTTACATATACACTGTAGTTATAATGCATTGTATATTGTAGCAGTGTGCATAGTAATATTTCCCCAATTTCTACTTTCTCTCTCTTATTTCTAACCCCTAATATAATAATTCCCATATTAAAAGGTATTATCTATCTATCCATCATCTCTTACCCTTTACTATTTAGGCGTACATAATTAGTAGTCTGTCATCTTCTAACATTTACTTATACATAGTAATTATAGCAACATATCATGTAACAGAATGCATAATAACATTTTCCCAATTTCTAATTTCTAGCTCTATTTTCTAATCTTTAATAAAACAAATTGCATATTAAGATACATTCTAAATCTATCCATCATCTCTTGATCTTTTTAGTATTTCAACTTTTTTTGATCACTTTCCCGTGCTCCTCCCTTGTAGTTTTTGTAGTCTTTAATTTGGACAAGGGACGGGTTAAGGCTTGGAATTGGGGTGCTGTGAAATTCTTTCGATATTCATTTGAAGGTCTAAAGATGCTGCACCGTGGATAAAGTCCACTTTGGGTACATTCTTTCAGATTTCCATGGAGGGGCCGGGAAAGTGTGAAGTCAACTTGTTGTTTGTTTGTGTGACTCCTGAACATGGAAAGGGGTGGATGTTGCTTTGGAAAAGTTGAACCGGTTAATTTAAGCATTTCCCGATCTGACCTTCAGAGCCAGACTATTACACCAACACGGTGCAGTCTGAAGGAGGGTCTTGGATATCTCCTGTCCCAAATGAGAATGAGAATAACCATTGCCACAGTGCTTGGCAAGAGTTAAGGGGGAAAAAAGTTTAATTCCTGATTTTTCATTTGTTTTCAGTTGTCATTTGGAATGATGCAGCTGAGGGAAGACTGGTTTTTTAAAATTGATTATTGATTATGCACTACTGAGATCGAGGAAGGAAGGAAGGAAGGAAGGAAGGAAGGAAGGAAGGAAGGAAGGAAAGGAAAGGAAGGGAGAGAGGGAAGGAAGAGATGGCAGGGAAGGAGGGAGAAAGGAAAGGAGGGAGGAGAAGGGAAGAGAGAGAGAGAAAGGAGGGAGCGAGGGAAGAAAGGAGGGAGAGGAGAAAGGAAAGGAGGGAGGGAGGGGAAGGGAAGAGGGAAGAAAAAGGAGGGAGGGAAGGAAGGAGAAGGAAAGAAGGGAAAGTGAAGGAAGGAAGGAGAGAGAAGAGAGAGGGAAGGAGGGAGGGAGAGGATTGCAAGGAGAGAGGGAGAAAGGACGGAGGGAAAGAAGGAGAAGGAATGAGTCACTTCAATTGATAAGCCAGCAATCTGGTTGTTAAGTGAATTTGGCTTCCCCATGGACCCTGCTAGTCAGAAGGTTTCAAAAGGAAGGAAGGAAGGAAGGAAGGAAGGAAGGAAGGAAGGAAGGAAGGAAGGAAGGAAGGAAGGAAGGAAGGAAGGAAGGAAGGAAGGAAGGAAGGAAGGAAGGAAGGAAGGAAGGCCCTGTGGCTATTAAAGGCCGTTAAGGACCTAAAGCCTTTGGAATAAAATGCTTCATAGTACGATGTTCGGCAAAGCCATGTGGACACTCTGAGAGGCATCAAGACAGAGCAAGCCCAAGTATTGATCAGCGCGAGTCTTCGTACATGAGAGCAGGGAGAAGAAGGAACTGGGCTCCAACCCGATTTTTAATTGATGATGACTTGCAGGAATCTGCTACGGATGATGCATTTCAACGGACTATGCCGGAATTTCAGCGTGAGAGGCTCACCTTCAATTAATTGTCTCCTTTGGTAAGCCTGACCACAGATCAAAGGCTTTAAAGATACTTAGAGCAGGATCTCTGTAAGGATGCATTAGACATATCCGACAGCTGAGTCAACGAGGCATACCAGTTTCGATCCACCCGTGGCTGTCTGTTGATTTCCTCCGTCGTGGCTGGATGTGGACAAGGCTTGCTTAAACTTTTACCCTGCTTCTTAGAAGAGAAACTCAAAGCTTGGGGCCATCTTCAGATGTCACCAGTGATGAAGTCCCCCAATAAATAAATGGAATTTGTTATAAAAAAAAGTGAGTTAAAAAGATACCGCAAAGAATAAGAAGATAAGGAAGAGTTCCACTCACAGGTTAAATTCCTAACTCAGTGTAACAATTATTGGTCTTTTCTACTATATGCCCTTAACAACTAATTTTAACTGAAGAAGAAGGAGAAGGAGAAGAAGAAGGAGGGGGGGAGGAGGAGGAGGAAGAGGAAGAGGAAGAGGAAGAGGAAGAAAAGTTTCCCTGTTCAGGAATAAGTCCCACATACAAAAATGAACTCGTTTTAGGTGGCTTTTATATTATGTGGATTATATATTACTGAATCGGAAGGTAAGAAGGAGGGAGGGAAGGAGGGAAGAAGGAAGGAAGGAGATGGAAATGAGCAAAAGGAAGAAAAGAAGGAGATGGGAATGAGGAGAAGGAAGGGGGGAGGAAGAAACTGGAGGAAAGAAGGAGAAATAAAGAGAAGGAAGGAAAAAAAGAAACAGGAGGAAGGCAGGAAAGCAGGCAGGCAGACAGGCAGGCAGGCAGGCAGGCAGGCAGGAAGGAAGGAAGGAAGGAAGGAAGGAAGGAAGGAAGGAAGGAAGGAAGGAAGAAGATGGAAATGAGGAGAAGGAAAGAGGGAGGGAAGGAGGAAGAAACAGGAGGAAAGAAGGAGGGAAAGAAAGAAGGAAGGAAGGAAAATGTTTCTTCTCCAGCAAAGCTCAATTAATGAAATTTGCTAAAGGTTTATGGACGTGTACGTGTGTCCAAAAAAGCAATCCCTTTATACAGCTAGAATTGCAACGCCATAATTCTACGCCAACGCAATTGGACTCCTTACATTTCAGCCGCAGAAGGGATCCCAAGATAGAAAGATGTTTTCACCATGATATACTGTACAGTTGTGATTCAGGCAGGCAGCCCCAGAGCTAGACCCTGTGGAAATTTCAGGGAGAGTTGAAAACACGGCCTGGGTGCCCCCGGTTCCTCCCTTTCTATCAAGAGAATAAATCAAGGGAACCTGCAGGAGCTCCCCTTGAAAGACTCATGGAGTGCTTCTGTTCATTTGAAGATGCCACAAAATAGGCCTTGTTGTTGAGGCACACCAACACAAGCCAACAAAGCTGCCCTTCTGGAAATTGTTTAGAGGGAGGCTGGGAGAACAAAGCACAGCCTGTGTTCTTTCTGCAGATAACATTTGGTAGAATTTGGAAGTACAGCCTGGAATCAAACAATGATGAGAAAAATCACACACTCCCACAAAACAGTTTCTTGGCCATGCAAGTTGAAATGAATAAAAATTTCCCAGGGTTATCACGCACACACACACACACACACACACACACAGAGAGAGAGAGAGAGAGAGAGAGAGAGAGAGAGAGAGAGAGAGAGAGAGAGAGAACCGAAAGGGTACAATCCTATTCAGGTCTAGGTATAAGCAAATTTTGAATTTTTAAACAAATAAATAGAATGGAAGGAGGAAGGAAGGAAGGGAAGGAAGGAAGGAAGGAAGGAAGGAAGGAAGGAAGGAAGGAAGGAAGGAGAAAAAGGGGGGAGAAGAGAGGGGGAGAGTAAATGAGTGAGGAAAGGAAGGAAGGAAAAAGAAACATAAGGAAGGAAGGATATGAGAGAGGAAAGGGAGGGAGAAAGGAAGCATATAACGGCAACCTTAAAAATCCAAAAATTTTAAGGAAGGAAGGAAGGAAGGAGGTGGGAAATGAGGAGGAAGGAGGGAGGGAGGGAGAAAGGAAGAAACAGGAGGAAAGAAGGAGAAATAAACAGAAGGAAGGAAGGAAGGAAGGAAGGAAGGAAGGAAGGAAGGAAGGAAGGAAGGAAGGAAGGAAGGAAGGAGAGAGGGGAAGGGAGGGAGGGAGAAAGGAAACATATAACTAGGCAGCGTTAAAAATCCAAAATTTACAGACCAGCACTCACTACTATTGACGCTGGATTTTAAAGCAACAGATTTTGCATTTGGGCTGTTTGGCAATGTGTGAAAAGCAGAAGTATGTTATGAAATTTGTGGAAAAAATATATTAGGGTATTGACCACTTCTTTATAAATGCAGAGCCACCAGTCTTAAATTAGGGTTCACCCTGAATAAGGGATCCATGTTGATTTAAGAGGATCTGTTTTGCTATCACAAATGTGATGACACTTGAAGGGGTGGTACTGTTATAATTTAGTGCAAATTAATGGTCAATAAGCTTTTATTTTTGAATTTCCAAGAAGCCTGTTCCTTCTTTAATTCTTCTTTTCCTTCCTTCCTTCCTTCCTTCCTTCCTTCCTTCCTTCCTTCCTTCCTTCCTTCCTTCCTTCCTTCCTTCCTTCCATCCATCCATCTCTTTCTTTCCTTTCTCCTTCCTCTCCCTCCCTCCCTTTTTTCATTGACTGAATAAGCTATTATGATTTTATGTAATCCTGAAGTGTTTACTGAAACAAGAGCAAAATGTGACAATATGTAATGTTAAGAAAAAGAGAAAGGAAGAAAAAGTGCAAAGAGCAACACGTTTTTTTTAAAGATCATTAAAGGTGTCTTTAGATTTTTACGACAAACAAACTTATAATTTCTCATCCCCTCTTTAATTACATAATGCCTTTTGATCCCTTATGCATTACTTTTCAATCGGCAAATCCCGAAATCACCATTTCCTTTTCGTCCGTGTTTGGCCCGAGATCCAGAAAAGGTTTCCAGCCTTTGATAACAGGACTTAATTATTTTATCTCTGGTCGGATGTTATCATTTCTGCTAATTCTCTCACCTTCCACTTCCCGTTCCTCTGTTCCTTCCTTCACCTTTCCATTCCTCTATTCCCTATGCAATTAACAGATTCCTCTTTTCTTTTTCTTTTTTTTTCAATTTTACTTTCTTTTCCTCGGGAATGGACACAAAAGTGTTATCCGCAAGGCTTTGAAAATGGGCCTCTGTAATGAGCATATATGGGGAATAAAAAACAGCTTACATTTAGAGAAGACTTGTATGGGTTTCTAAAGTATTGAATACTCTTTTTTTTTCTCTTCCTGTCTCTCTCTCTCTCTCTCTCTCTCTTCTAAGCTATCACCAAGAAATAGCTATATAACTGGGGTGATACATTATTTCTAGCTGAGGCTGTGGGTTAGGCTGCCCTCTCTCTATCCTCTCATCCCCCAAATGACAGGTGAACTGAAGTCTGACATGTTAAGTTGGATGTGATGCGTAGCTGTTTGTTCATTATCCTAATTTGATGATACAGTCACACCTAATTAATCCATGTCTGGGGTTTTTTTTTTCTTTCTTGTGCAATGAGTCTGGAGCCGGGAAACGGCGTAAATTCAAGAGCTAGCTTGCCAGGTTGTTGTTGTTTTTTTGTTTTGACAAGGCTGTGGGTATTTGTGGTTCAGCTTTGCCGTAGGGACCATGGTGTAAAATTCTGGTAGGTTTATTGGCTGCCCAGGGGGGTCTTTGCGTCAATTCTGACAGTTTCCAACGAAGCTCTGGCAACAGAGACACGTGTGGGACAGGCTGGTAAACATGAATGTCGGAGATAAAACTTAGACATTTCCGAGATATAATTTCTTCACTTTGGCTAACACCGCAGAGGCTCAATATCTCACAAATCCACTAATTGCCCAGTTGGTTCCTGGCTATTTCCTGCACTTTAGAACTTGGCATTTTAGTTTAGTTCCTTGCATTTCATTTTTTTTCTTTTTCTTTTTAAAGCCAGAAGGACACCATCAAGCGATCTTCCACTGGGGAGCTGGAGGAATTCTCAGGTTACAATGCTACCGTGGAAAGCAGTGAAAGGCCTGGTTATTTTTAGGATGTGCTTTTGAAGGTCCACCAGGAAGAACGAGCCTTTCTGAGCTGACAAACTTGAGAGTGGTGGGAGGGGGAAGAGTGCAGAGAAGAGCCACAGAGATGATGAGGGGGGCTGGAGCCCAAAACATATGACAGAATAACAGAATTGGGAGGGACCTTGGATTTTGAAGAATACTTGCAGGAATTGGGTCTGTTTAATTTAATGAAAAGAAGAAAGTAGGGGTGACCTGATAGCAGTCTTCCAATATTTAAGAGGCTGCCACAAAGGTGGTCAACCTATTCTTTAAAGCACCCAACGACAAGACAGAAAGCAATGAATGGAAACTAATCAAGGAGAGAGAGAAGCAACCTAGAACTAAGGAGAAATTTCATGAGAGTGAGGGAATTTCGAAGTCGTGGGTGCTTATATCGCTGGAGGTTTTTAAGAAGAGACTGGATCATCATTTATCTGGAATGGCATAGGGTCTCCTGCTTGAGCAGGGGGTTGGACTAGAAGACCTCCAAGGTCCCTTCCACCTCTGTTAGTCTGTTAATGTGGACTTGTGATGACAGGTAGCCCTGTTAGGACCTAAACATTCAAACTAGTCACTTCTAAAGGCTAGATCGTCTTTTAATTCGTTTTACAAGATACAAAAAACCACAGAAGTTTTTTTTTTTCTAATTATTTTCTCATAGCTTCATACATGAGAACAGCCTCTGCCCAGGTTTGAAGAAACTGTTTGAAAAGCAAACCAGTCACAAGAGGTGACTTCCAAATGTCCCAGGGCTGGGAAAATATCTACAGACCCCCTCACATCCCGGACATAAACTGTTTCAACTCCTACCCTCAAAACGATGCTATAGAGCATTGCACACCAGAACAACTAGACACGAGGAGAGTTTTTTTCCTGAACGCCATCACTCTGCTAAACAAATAATTCCCTCAACGCTGTCCAATTATTTACAAAGTCTGCATGATTATTACTATTAATCTTCTAATCACTCCTTGTCCCCCATCCACTCCCATTTGTGACTGCATGACTGTAACTTTGTCGCTTGTATCCTTACGATTTATATTGACTGTTTCCTAGTATGATTTGATGGCTTATTGTACCCTATGACTATCATTAAGTGTTGTAGCTGATGGTTCTTGATGAATCTTTTCTGTTATGTACACTGAGAGCATTTGCACTGAGACAAATTCCTTGTGTGTCCAATCACACTTGGCCAATAAAAGATTTCTATTCTATTCTATTCTATTCTATTCTATTCTATTCTATTCTATAAAATTGACCAGGTTTTTTTTAGCAACTCTGTTTATTTTCCTCCCACCTTCCCAATATTATATCATTAAAAAAAAAGAGAAGGGTAAATATCATTTTTAAACTCTTCCCTATTGTTCATTTTCAATAAATGCTTTCGGGATTGGTCGATGGATTGCCTTGCTTGCTTTTTTTTTTTGTTTTTTACAAAAGGAAAAGGACAGGACAAAAGTAAAGTACAGGGAGTCCTCGACTTATGACCAGATTGGAGCCCAAAGTGTCCGTTGTTAAGTGAGACAGTTGCTGAGTGAGTTTTGTCCCGTGTTTTGATCTTTCTTGTCATGATTGTTAAGCGAATCACTGCATTTGTTAAGTTAGGAACTTGGCTGTGAAGGGAATCCGGCTTCTCTGACTCTGCTTGTCAGAAGGTCAGAGACACTGCAACTATCGTAAATACAAGCCAGTTGTGAGGCAGCCGTATTTTGATCATGTAACTGTTGTAAATATGAATCCATTGCCAAGCGTCCGAATTTTGAAGCAACAGTTGTAAAGTGTGGAAAGTGACCCTACGTCATATTTTTTTTCATTGTCGTTGTAACTTCAAAATGGCCACCATACGAAATCGTTAAAATTTGAGGCTACCTCTATGCAGGATTTGGGATTGAATGAAACCCAAACCTGACTGTGACAGGGATACAATTGGCCGCCAATTCTTCCTCTCACGTCCCACATTCAAAGAATTGGATGTGTGTAGTGTTCCACCAATTGTGATTGATGTTGATGTAGTTCGCCAGCAGCGGGTGCGGACGGCCGAGGTCTCGGAGAGCGAGGACTCAGATGAGGGGCCTGCGTTTGATGTAGGGATGGGGCCAGGACCATCAGGGAGTGGAATGCTGCCTTTGGAGATTGTGGAGGCTGGCAGCACTGATGAAGAGGCCCCCGAGGAGCCTGTGCTCAATGTGCATGCACACAGTTCTGCTCAAAGGAAAGAGCAGCTGCAGCAGCATGGACAACTCGGGAGTAAGGCTGCAAGGTAATGGCCCCTCCCTTAAGAGATAAAAGCCAGCCTGAGAGACTGGGATTCTTTGCAGGGAGCAAAGAAGTATTTGCACTTAAGCCTTGTGGATGTTTGGACTCTCTTAGTTGGTGTTTAGAGACTCTTTGTGTTTGAAATATTCTTTGGCAACTTTATCTAGTGTTCTTGGCAGCCTTGAACCTTGGCAAGGTTCATTCGTATCAGAGACAATTAGTTTAAAACAGTCTTTTAACTGCGAAGGACCTGAATTCATAAAGAATCATTAAAAGGTTTTTCTATTACCTCTGTTTTCATGTTTGTTTCCTTGGAACAAGGTTTGGGTCAGAACAGATGTACATTTGAAAGGGATAGACGAGTTATTAGTGGTGATGAACATGAATTCTCTACAAATGCTGGGACTGCCTTATAAACCACCACGGAACTTAAATAAAGCTTAGTTTCATGCTAATCTTTTAAGTGCTTTCTTGCCAGGCAGTTTTAGTTAGGAACATCATTTGCTACATTCAATCAAGCCATCTATCTTAAATCCTGATACGATATATGATATGATATATGAGATGAGATGAGATGAGATAAGATGATATGATATGATACAACACAACATGGTATGATATATGATATGAGGGATCCTTGGTCCTCTCTAAGCTTGGTTGTTTTCTTGCAGATGTTTCATTACCCAAACTAGGTAACATCATCAGTGCTAGAAGAGAATGGGATTTGTGGAGAAAAGGAGAAGGAAAAGGAGAAGGAGAAGAGAAGGAGAAGAACTGTGGGGTCTCTGTGATTGGTTGTTTTCTTGCAGATGTTTCATTACCGAAACGAGGTAACATCATCAGAGTGAAAAGAGATTGGGCAAGGGGGTTTGCAGAGAGGAGGAGGAGGGGTAGTGGAGGGGGAGGAAGAGGGGGAGAACAAAACAGAGAGGAGGAAGAAGGAGGAAGAGTTGCTTACTTGCTGATGTTTCATGGCCTAACTAGATAACATCATCAGTGCTAGTAAGGAGTGGAATTAGAGAGAAAACTCAATTTCTCAGTAACACTAATGATACCCATTGCAATAGCAGTAGCCCTTAGACTTATATACCACTTCACAGTGCTTTACAGACCTCTCAAAGTGGTTTACAGAGTCAGCCTCTTGCCCCCAACAATCTGGATCCTCTTTTTACCTACCTCAGAAGGAGGGAAGGCTGAGTCAACCTTGAACCGGTCAGGATCGAACTCCTAGCAGCGGGCAGAATTTAGCCTGCAATACTGCATTCTAACCACTGAACTCTACAGCTCCTTGATGTTACCTAATTGGGTCATCAAACCTTTGCAAGAAAATCACCAAGCTCAGAGAGCAGCAAGGACCCCTCATGTCGACCCTGAGCTACAAATATTCTCTTTTGTTGGTACTGATAGGATAGTTACGCAAGTTGTGCTGGACCTTACTTGGTTATCTAAGACGAGAAGGTCTTAGTCTACCTCACTTTGCCCAGGACTGGTAGTTCCCATGTTGTCTTATCAAATGTGACCATGGCTTTTTGGGGTTTATGTGTATTGTTTGTTGGTTTCGTTGAGAGAGGATGAAGGATGACAGGGGTGAATGGAAGTGTAACCACTTTAAGAAGCTCTTACGTGTCGAAATTCACAAGCTTTGTTTGACCCTGGATGCAGTTGTGAAATATTCTAATATTCCACTCTTTATGTTGTGAACAAGGTTGGTCGTGTATGAAAGGAGTTAGGAAAAAAAATGTAGAGCAGTGTTACTCAACTTCGGCATCTTAAAGATGGGTGGACTTCCAACTCCCAGAATTCCCCATAGCTGACTGAGGAATTCTGGGAGTTGAAGTGCCCACAACCTCAAGTTACCAAGGTTGAAAAACACCAAACTGTCGAGGAAATAAGATTATTTCCTCTCCCCCGCCCAAAAAAATGGTTTCTATTCACACCTGAATGCCCTGATATTGGGTGAGACTTGTTGAGACATCAACCATGCATTTTGGAGGTCTTCTTCTAGGAACTCATCAGATTTGTCCACAGCTAGTCTTGAACAGCTGTAGAAAGGAATCCTGGGAAATAGTTGTTCGATGAGATTCAGTGGTGTTGCAACTGACTTTAGCGTAGCTGTTGTCTGAAGAAAACTGGAAATCCAATCTTTCAACCTCCAAGGATCTATCCATCTTGGAACATTGCCCAAGCAGTCCAAATGAACTCTTAGTCAACTGGAATGGCAGACTTTGCCTTGGATTTATAAGAATGTCAGAAGCCCCCAAAGATGAAGCAGGTTCAAGCTCCATCAGATTTAGCATCTTCCAACGATGGGCTAGAAGACACCGTTGAGACATCTGCAAGTCAAACATGACCTACTTCCTACTTTTGTTCCATCACACATAAAGCACCCATGCAGTCTGTAATCCAGCATGTAGCATCAGTTATCAGGATGATTGGCTACTGATTTGTTAATGAATGAAATTTTACAGGTTGATTGTTTTAACTGAATTTTCTCCTTATTTTGAGATCCAACCTCAAACTAAGGAGAAATTTCCTGACAGCAAGAACAATTACTCAGTGGAACGACTTGCCTCCATCCAAGTCGTTGGAGCCTCCATCACCACGGAGGCTTTTAAGAAGAGATTGGGCAACCATTTGTCTGAAATGGGACAGGGCTTCCTGCCTGAGCAGGGGTTGGACTGGAAGACCTCTAAGGTCCCTCCCAAACTCTGTTATTCTGCATTTTGCAAATTTGTATGGCTGTCCGTCTCACCAAAGGCATAGGTCCCTAGCTGAATGTATTCTCAGCGTAGCTTCTCTATAAGATATGACATCGTGAACTGGAGAGTGGTGGTCTCAGACAGCCCAATGATGGGTTTTAAAAGTAAAAAAAAAAAAAAAAACAGAATTATGAACTGAACCCAGTATCAAACTGGCAACCCATGATTTGTGGGTTGAATGTCCAAGTTATGGCTCTTTTCACAAACCACATTTAATCTGAACATTAATTTTCTGCATTCGTCCAACTCACACAGCTGTAAGCTCACCCAAGGAGATACAATTCTATGCACGCATTTAACAGGGTTTGTGCAATGCTACGCACCCATTTAACACACACACAAATTCATGCAAATTAGTTAAGGCTAACTAGACCTGAGATACGCTATTTTGGAAAGGCAACTGGAAGTTTTTTCAACCATTTTGTGCAGCGTGCTGCGGTGAGTTTCGTTGTTATGGTTGAAGAGTTGTAGGAAGGAGAAAGCAAACACGTTGGAAACATTGGAACGTGCTGTACAGTTCCACAATTGAGATTGTCTGTTTCGGTATTTTGCACACAACATGGTGTTGAGAAAAAGGAGGAAAGGTAATGAAAGACTTGAAAACGAAAGTCCTTTTTTAATGCAGAAAACAAGGACTGCTGCATTTCAAATCTCAGGCAGGTTTTGAGTCTACTTGACGAAGCCTTTTCTAATGTTTTGTGTCTTTTTGGTCAACTCCATATACACTGACCCATCCAGACTTGTGATTCAGCACATGGGTGGCATGGCCCTTCAATGTTGCACGTTCACGTTGTTCTGTGATTGAATGCATTTACATGGCCAGTTAAACATCAGAGCTTACGTGGAAAGTTCTCTGGATTAAATGTGGCCTCCTCTAGCTAAATTGTGGTTCTTCTGGAGCAGAGGGAAAGGGAAGGGAAGGGAGGGATGGAGGGAGGGAGGCAAGAAGACAGGAAGGCAACAGGAAGGAAGGAAGGAAGGAAGGAGGAGGAGGAGGAGGAGGAGGAGGAGGAGGAGGGAGGGAGGGAGGGAAGGAAGGAAGGAAGGAAGGAAGGAAGGAAGGAAGGAAGGAAGGAAGGAAGGAGGCAAGAAGGCAAGCAGGAAGGAAGGTAGGAAGGCAGGAAGGAAGGGAGAAGGAGGGAGGGAGGCAAGAAGGCAGGAAGGGAGAGAGAAGGAAGGAAGGAAAGAGGGAGGCAAGAAGGCAGGAAGGAAGGAAGAATGGAAGAAAGGGAGAAGAACGGAGGGTGGAAAAAAGGCAGTTAGGAAAGAAGGAAGGAAGAGAAAGGAAGGGGTGGGAGAAATAAGGAAGGAAAGTGGGAAGGAAGGAAGAAAAGAAGGAAGGGAAGAAACATGATAATTGCCTTGGAATAACATGTGAGAGAGAAATACCAAAACTAAGCAAATAAACAAACGGTAATTGCTTTAGTCAATACTTCAAGCATGCATAAATTCAGGCAGATGATGGGGAAAAAATAGAAAAATGCCTTACAATAACTACAGTAAAAAGCACCAAATCAAACTGAAACCAAGCAGAAGCGTTTTTCACTACCTTTCACAATTTGGTGGCAGCTCTGAGCCGTTTTGTAATTTCCAGGAGAGAATAGAAGAATGAAGTCCCCTGTTCTGCTCTTAGCACTGACCTCTGTATTTAGGAGGAATCTGGAGTTTAAAAACACGATTAATCGTATTTTTAAAAATACGATTAATCAATAAATAAAACAGGTCATTAATATGATTAATCAATCAATAAAAATACAGTTTAAAAATACGATTAAGCAATAAAAAAACAGGTGTTATAGAAATATATTGTTTTTAAGAAGGACAGCCATTTGCCTGAAATGGTATAGTTTCTCCTGCTTGAGCAGGGGGCTGGACTAGATGACCTCCAAGGTCCCTTCCAGCTGTATTCTATTCTATTCTATTCTATTCTATTCTATTCTATTCTGTTCTATTCTATTCTATCCTATATTATATTCTATATTCCATTCCATTCTATATTCTATTCTATTTTATATCCTATTCTATTTTCTATTTTCTATTTTCTATTTTCTATTCTATTCTATTCTATTCTATTCTATTCTATTCTATTCTATTCTATTCTATTCTGTTCTATTCTGTTCTGTTCTGTTCTGTTCTGTTCTGTTCTGTTCTGTTCCATCCCATTCCGTTCCATCCCATTCCGTTCCATCCCATTCCATCCCATTCCATTCCATTAGTAACAGCAGGAAATAAAGAACCTCAGTTTTGGCATGTTATGTTATGTGAGGCTAAACCAGTTGGAGTCAAGGGAAGAGAAGAACCCTGACAGAAGGAGAGGAACATGATTTTATTCAAAAGGATGAGTAGAGGGGCTTATTTTCACTGGGTACCTCCAGATGGCAGCTGAGAATGTTTTCTATTCAGTCCGCACGGGAAGTGATAGTACCGTTTTACGCTGCTCTGGTGAAGCCACACTTCCCATGGAGCAGCTGATATAGTTCTGTCGAGGAATTATTGAGTCTGTTATTTGCATTTTGATCACTTTCTGATTTGGTGTGGCAACCAAACAGGTTAAGTAGAGACTTGAACGGATGGTTAGGACTGCAGAAAAAGGAAGGATTGGAAAGTCCCTGGATTAAGACTCTTAGGAGGGATGTTTTTAAAGGGTTTATGCGGATGAGCTTTATTGAACAAGGCTGCTTGAAGGGATCTCCTTGCTGATCAAAACTGATCAAGGAGGATGGCACTGATCTTACTCACAGGGTGATCTAGAGAAAACGGTAGATTCTCTAAGGGGATACCACAAAGAAGAGGGGGTCAACTTATTCTCCAAAGCATCCAAAGGCAGAACAAGAAGCAATGGGTGGAAACTAATCAAGGAGAGAAGGAATCTAGAGTTAAGGAGGATTTTCCCGACAGTGAGAACAATTAACTTGTGGAACTGCCTGCCACCAGACATTCTGGGTGCTCCATCACTGGAAGCTTTGTAGAAGAGACTGTCTGAAATGATACAGGGGTTCTTGCTTGAGCAGGATGTTTGACTAAAACAGGGGTGTCAAACTCAATTTTATTGAGGGGTGCATCGGGGCTGGGGCTGACCACAGGTGGTGGGGGGGAGGGGGAGTGTGGCCCACTGAATGGGTGTGGCCATCTGGTTTGGTGTGGCCAGCTTGACACCTCTCCCCAAACTGCTGGCATGTTTCCTTTTTGCATTGAGTAGGAGTGGAGGTATGCTGACGGTTCACACCGGTTCTAGTGATCCGGTAGTGCCGCTCAGTAGTTGGCCTCACCCACCTGCGCCTACTCTTTCCTTCCTATATTTCCTTTGTTTGTAGCTCAGCTGATAGGCACGGCAGCATGGATTGCCATGCCTCAGCTGTTTTACTCGTCTGTGCTGATGGTCAGGTAAGTTTTCATGCTTAAAATTGCCCGTTTTAGAATGCTCCACCACAGAATCGGTAGTAAAATATTTTTAATTCCACCACTTGTTCAGTAGACCGGGCTGAAGCCACACTGGCTTGATGTTTCCTCTTAAATTGGGTAGACTGGGTGGAAATGATATGGGCTGGGCCCTTATATTTTCCAGAATGGCCCCGTGGGCCACATCCAACCGCATCACACGTGTGACGACCCAGGGTGGGATACAAAACAAACACAGTCACAGAAAACAGGTGAAGCCCCTTTTATTCCTTCACTTTGCTTCCAAGCTCCAAATATCTTTGATGGAAGACAAAAAAAAACTCCCACACAACAGTTACACAAAGAAGGAAAAAAGTAACACAAACCAGGCAAGATGAGGGCTGGAGGATGTCCACAGATAATACACACTGGGAAGGATGCCAAACTCAGAGAGGAACTATAAACTAGAGATATTTACACGCTTTGTTTCCAGTATTTGCCAGTACGCGGGTCCAAACTCTTATTCAGTTGTCACAGCTGCAGCCCATGAAGAGGCCCTCTCCCCCAGAGGAGACCACATCTCTCCCTTATCCTCTCCTCCCTGTGTGCCTTAGGATGGATAGGGGATGGGCCTGGGTCCTCCTCTGACAGCTCAGCTGCCCTCTGCCCTTCCCCATCCTCCTGCACAACCTCCGGAGTCAGATTTCAATTACCTGTTGGCTGTTCCTCCTCTCCCTCAGTCTCCACCAGGGCCATGACAAGAGGCCGAATCCAGCCCACAAGCCTTAAGTTTGACACCCCCATGTTACAATATTCAAACGATTCACATTCGTTGTGGCCTCTCAAACAATTATCAGAAAATCTCTAAACCTTGACCCCACCCCCCCAAAGGGGCTTTTCCAAGAGGCAACTGGACTTTCTTGGTGTCAAGAAAGCCTTTTGGAAAAGCACCTACAGGACAACCATGACCTGGATGACTGAGAATCTTACCTAAGCCCCTTCCAGCTTTGTTGCTCTGTTCCTCCCTTTGACTCTGTTCCTAGACTGTTTTGCAAATTTACTTTTTTTTCCCCCTTGGATTCAGAGGAAAGATGAAGAATTTGCCAAAAAGGGAGAAGAACATCTCCCCACCACTGCAATGCAGACTAGTCCAGTAATCCTTTCTGCTTCCCCAATAATTTGTTTTTCATACACTGATTAATTGATGCTAAGGAGGAGGAGAAGTTGTAGAGTAGACTATGCCAACCGGCCCGTCCCTCTCTTGCTTCTATCTTCAATGTTCTGCTTAGAATTCAGAATAGAGAATATTGCCGTTGCGTTGCCTTGGAAAGCTCTGGAATGTTTTCCCCCAGCCTTCTGGTTTTCTTTTTTTTTTCTCCCTGGTTTTATCTAATCGCTTTCTCTTTCCGATCATCCCAGTGCAGTTGAGTAGAGCAAATGATTTTTTTTTTTTTAATTACAGCAACAATATAATCTCCTGTTAATCACCAACTACATGTGCTCTTTGCCTCTCTTGCCATACTTGTAAATAATAACGAGGAGTGCTAGGACTTTCTCACGACCAACATTAGGAAACCAGGGGGGGGGTGATTCAACGGGTATAACAACCGGTTTGTTGAGTGTGTGCTGCTTTTTCAGCTATTCTGCTGCAGTCCCAGTGAGTAAATCGGCTGAGGGGCAGCAATTCACTGGGCTGCGCCAAACAGCTGAGCTGAAAACCCTGGAAATAAAGGATAGCAGGAGTGGGTGGGTGGGGCCAAATTGTCACCATAACAACCGGTTCATCGGAACTGGTCCAAGCCCATCCATGTAGCAAACCCTTGATCATTTTCTGATGTTACCTGCCGGCAGTTTGGATACCTAATTCATGTTTTCGGAGGCTATATCCGGAGGGAATTTCCTCAGGAAGTAGCTTGTACTGAAGCATTTGGCTGAAAAAAAATGGCAGCTAGGTGTTTTGTTCCCAAAGTCTGAAAAACTTGTTCTTTCAAAACAAAAATAAATAGATTGCAAATGACTGGTGTTACTTATTTAATTTATTTATTAGATTTGTATTGCTGCCGATTTGCCATGGCGACTCAAGGCGACTCACAACATATACCTAGTTGGGTAATGAAACATCTGCAAGGAAATAACCAAGCTCAGAGAACACCAATGACTTCACAGTTCTCCCTTCCTTCCTTTCTTCCTTCCTCACTCACTCCCCTTCCTTTCCTTTCCTTATTCTTCTTTCTTTCCTTTCTCCTTCCTTCCTTTTCCTTTCCTTTTTCTTCTTTCCTTTCTTTCCTCTTTCATTCATTCATTCTTCCTTCCTTCCCCTCCCTCCCTCCCTTCTTTCATTTGCTTTCCTTTTTCTTTCTTTCCTTTTTCCTTCCTTTCATCTTCCTTTCCTCTTTCTTTCTTTCTTTCTTTCTTTCTTTCTTTCTTTCTCTCTCTGTCTCTCTCTCTCTCTGTGTGTGTGTCTCTCTTCCTTTTTCTTTCTTTCCTTTTTCCTTCCTTTCATCTTCCTTTTCTTTCTTCCTTTCTTTCTTTCTTTCTTTCTTTCTTTCTTTCTTTCTTTCTTTCTTTCTTTCTTTCTTCTCTCTCTCTCTCTCTCTCTCTCTCTCTCTCTCTCTCTCTCTCTGTCTCTGTCTCTGTCTCTGTCTCTGTCTCTGTCTCTGTCTCTCTCCTTTTTCCTTCCATCTTTCCTTTTCTCAAAGCCATGGTGTGTTAGGAGCACACCAAGGATTTGGGATGCCAGAATTAACCACGGTATTAAAAATGCATTGGACAGTGCAGGGTGGAAAGATTAGTTGGAAGAAGAGACCCATGAATAAGGGTTAATTACATTCCAGGAGGCCATTGGAAGGAGCAGGTGAGGCAATGACGCTCTTTTCTTCAAAATGCACTAAAGAGCTGGAAAAGGGATTTGATGAATTTTAATGGGATGATCCTGAATTTTATGCATATTGCAGCTCCTGATGGGGAGAAGTCAAGGGATTGTTGAAAAGGAATTCTATCTGACCTACTTTTAAGTTTCACAGCTCAGTTTCTATCCCATTCTCCCTATTTAATTCTCCCAGCAAACCTTTTCTTGAGGGGTCTTTGGTGCTCTCTGAGCTTGGTGGCTTCCTTGTAGACATTTTCTTACCCAAGTAGGTAACCTCATCAGTATGAGAATGGCGTGGGGTTTGGGAGGAGGAGGAGGAGGAGGGATTGTGGGATTCATGTGCTCTCTGAGCTTGGTGGTTTTGTTGCAGACATTTCCTTACCCAAGTATGTAATGCCATCAGTGTGAGAATGAAGTGGGGTTTATAGAGAGGAGGAGGAGGGGGTCTACTCCAACCACAGTAGGATCCTTTCATCAGTGTGAGATTTGTGGAGAGGAGGAGGAGGAGGAGGAGGAGGAGGAGGAGGAGGAGGAGGAGGAGGAGGAGGAGGAGGAGGAGGAGGAATAATTGGGGTTGTGGAGAGGAAGAGAAGAGGAGGAGGAGGAATTGGCATACTTGGTGCTCTCTGAGCTTGGTGGTTTTCTTTTAGACATTTCATTACCCAAGTAGGTAACATCATCAGTGTGAGAACAGAGTGGGGTTTGTGGAGAGGAAGAGGAGAGGAGGAGGAGGAATTGGCATACTTGGTGCTCTCAGATTTTGGTACCTTTTTTGCAGACGTTTCATTACCCAACTAGGTAACCTCATCAGTGCTAGTCGGGAGTGGGGTTTGTTCTCAGTTTCTATTAATTGAGAGCAAACCATCCCTCCCTACTAACCTTAAGAGGTTAACTAGTTGGATCATGAAACGTCTGCCAAAAAACTCACCAAACTCCAAGGGCTCTAAGAACCGCTCCTTTCAACCCCTCAACTACAAATCTTCTTCCTTCTGGAAACCCTTTCTTCCAAGTACCCTCTTCCTGTATCTTTATATCCAGGACCTTATTCTACAACTCCTTTTAAACACATATAAAACAGCTTGCTGGAAAAGACAGAAATGGTGACAGAGCTTTGTGTATGTGATGGATTTTCCCGCTCGCTCAGAGTTGAAGTCCACAGGTCCTAAAGGGGCCACGGTTGTCCACCCCCACGGCTTGAGAGAGTAGCCCCGTGCAGGAGAATCTTCTTGCAAGCTTAGCTAAAGCTTGTGGCCTCTCAGCTGTTGCTGACTTGCTCAGCAAGTTAATTCAATAAGGCAAGTTTAAGCCGGAGAATCATCTAATGCCTTTTTATTATTCAGTCTGAAGGAGAATTCCAAGACTTTGGGAGAGGCAGGCCAGTTGGAAATGTATTAATTCTCCCTCCATTTCTTCCTTGCTTGCAAGTTGACCCTTTCGGGCTGTCGTTGCCAGTTGTGGGTTATTATTACTGTTTGTTTTAAGAGTCAAGGACTGTGTGCCTCTGATTTCTCTGCTAGCTTCCAGCGGGGGCAGTCAACTCCCAATTTTAGCTCACCAACTAAAATTAGTCTGTGGATCCAGAGAGGAAAAATAGGGAGGGAAAGATTGGATTTCCTGCCTACGATCAAGCCAACCTGCATTCTGCTGCTGGGATGGACTGCCTGACCCATCACTCTGAGCTATGAGGGGATGATAGAAACCTGCTTTGCTTTGGAGAAAGAACATCAAGGCCAAACATCGTAGGCAGCATTGAAGCACCAAGCATCAAACCAAGATTATATATGAACGGTGTACCTGAAACAAGGATTGATAAAACAGCAGTTATGATCCCAATCCGGCAAACCCAATCTTGTTCGAAGCTCAACCCAAGGGCTTCTGAACATATATTTATTGCTGATTTTATTTATTTGTAGTCTGGCCTTTATTATTTTTATAAGTAACTCAAAGCGGAGAACATATCCGACATAGCTTCCTCCTCCTGTTTTTCTGATAACAACAACCTTGTCAGTCGGTTTGGGCTAAGAGAGACAGAATGACTGGCCCAAAGTAATTCAGCTGTCTTTCATGCTGAAGGTGGGATGAGAACCCACAGTCTCCTAGTGATTGGCCCAAAGTCAGCAGGTGGCTTTCATGTCTAAGGCGGGACAAGAACTCACTGTCTCTTGATGATTGGCCCAAACTCATCCAGTTGGCTTTCATTTGTAAGGTGGAATCAGAACTCACTGTCTCCTGGTGATTGGCCCAAAGTCACTCAGTGGCTTTTGTGCCTAAAGTGGAACTAGAACTCAACCTCTTTTGGTCATTGGCTAAAAGTCGTCCAGGGGTTTTGTGCCTACAGCAGGACTAAAACTCACTATCTCCTGGTGATTGTCCCAGAGCAACCCAGCTGGCTTTCATGCCTAAGGCAGGACTAGAACTCACCCTCTCCTGGTGATTGGCCCAGAGTCACCCATCCAGTTTTTATGCATAAGATGAGACCGGAACTTCTGGTTTCTTCTCATTTTGCTCTCGTGTCTTAACCACAAGACCAAACAATTTTTAAGTGAATCTGGCTTTCCGAATATCAGAAGTTGGCAAAACAGGATCACATGACCTCAGGACACTGCATCCTTTGTAACACATGCCCGTTGCCAAGCATCCAAATTTTACTTAAGTGACCAGAAGGATGCCACAACTATCATAAGCATGAAAAAAAAAGGCTTCCCCCCCGCCCCACTGCCTTCATAACTTCGAAGGGACATTAAACAAATGGTTTCAAGTCCAGAACTACCTGAATGGATTTATTCAGAAAACAATGTAATCATCGTTTAAGAGGGTAATCCTCTACAATGAGCCACAGTGGTGCAGTGGTTAGAGTGCGATACTGTAGGCTCCTTCTGCTGACTGCCATCTGACTGCAATTTGGCAGTTCGAATCCCATCAGGCTCAAGGTTGACTCAGCTTTCATCCTTCCGAGGTGGGTAAAATGAGGACCCAGATTGTTGGGGACAAGAGGCTGACTCTGTAAACCTCTTAGAGAGGACTTAGAAAGCACTATAAAGCGGTATATAAGTCTACGTGCTATTGCTATGGCTCTATCTATCTATCTATCTATCTATCTATCCATCCATCCATCCATCCATCCATCCTTCCAGATTGTTGGGGGCAACAGGATGAATGTGTAAACTGCTTAGACAGGGCCATAAAGCACTGTGAAGTGGTCTATAAGTCTCCAGTAAGTGCTATTCCTTTCCAAAGAAATAAAAGAAAAGAAAAATGCTATTTCCTTGACTCAGCATCTTTGGGGGTCTGGGAGGATGGGGACCTCTTAGAGAGGGATGGAAAGCAATGTGAAGTGATATATAAGTCTAGGTGCTGTTGCTGTACCTTTCATATCTTCAATCCTTCCTTCCTTCCTTCCTTCCTTCCTTCCTTCCTTCCTTCCTCCCTCCCTCCCTCCCTCCCTCCCTTCCTTCCTTGAGCCATAGTAGTGCAGTGGTTAGAGTGCAATAGGCTCCTCTGCTGACTGCCAGCTGCCTGCAGTTTGGCAGTTCGAATCCCATCAGGCTCAAGGTTGACTCAGCCTTTTATACTTCCGAGGTTGGTAAAATGAGGACCCAGATTGTTAAGGGCAAGAGGGTGATTCTGTAAACTGCTTAGAGCGGGCTATAAAGCACTATAAAGCGGTATATAAGTCTACGTGCTATTGCTATGGCTCTATCTATCCATCCATCTATCCATCCATCCATCCATCCTTCCAGATTGTTGGGGGCAACAGGATGAATGTGTAAACTGCTTAGACAGGGCCATAAAGCACTGTGAAGTGGTCTATAAGTCTCCAGTAAGTGCTATTCCTATCCAAAGAAATAAAAGAAAAGAAAAATGCTATTTCCTTGACTCAGCATTTTTTTGGGTCTGGGAGGATGGGGACCTCTTAGAGAGGGATGGAAAGCAATGTGAAGTGATATATAAGTCTAGGTGCTGTTGTTATACCTTTCATATATTCCTTCCTTCCTTCCTTCCTCCCTCCCTCCCTCCCTCCCTCCCTCCCTTCCTTCCTTCCTTGAGCCACAGTAGTGCAGTGGTTAGAATGCAGTAGGCTCCTCTGCTGACTGCCAGCTGCCTGCAGTTTGGCAGTTCGAATCCCATCAGGCTCAAGGTTGACTCAGCCTTTTATCCTTCCGAGGTTGGTAAAATGAGGACCCAGATTGTTAAGGGCAAGAGGCTGATTTTGTAAACTACTTAGAGCAGGCTTTAAAGCACTATAAAGCGGTATATAAGTCTACGTGCTATTGCTATGGCTCTATCTATCTATCTATCTATCTATCTATCTATCTATCTATCTATCCATCCATCCATCCATCCATCCTTCCAGATCGTTGGGGGCAACAGGATGAATGTGTAAACTGCTTAGACAGGGCCATAACGCACTGTGAAGTGGTCTATAAGTCTCCAGTAAGTGCTATTCCTTTCCAAAGAAATAAAAAAAAAAAGAAAAATGCTATTTCCTTGACTCAGCATTTTTGGGGGTCTGGGAGGATGGGGACCTCTTAGAGAGGGATGGAAAGCAATGTGAAGTGATATATAAGTCTAGGTGCTGTTGCTATACCTTTCATATATTCCTTCCTTCCTTCCTTCCTTCCTTCCTTCCTTCCTTCCTTCCTTCCTTCCTTCCTTCCTTCCTTCCTTCCTTCCTTCCTTCCTTCCTTGAGCCACAGTGGTGCAGTGGTTAGAGTGCAGTATTTCAGGCTTCTCTGCTGCCTGCCGGCTGCCTGCAGTTTGGTAGTTCGAATCCCACCGAGGTTGGTAAAATGAGGACCCAGATTGTTAGGGGAAAGAGGCTGATTCTGTAAACTGCTTAGAGAGGACTGGAAAGCACTGTGAAGCAATATATAAGTCTTAGCGCTAATGCTATTTCTACTTGTCTACCCGCAAACAAAGCTCTCTTTTTTTATAAGAAACAAGGAAAAGAATTCCAGTTAAGGAATATGCTTAGGATTGCAGTCTCGAAAGTTGATCCGGCCGGTTTCTTTCTCTGCCATTGCAACTTGCCCTGTGAATGTGGGTGAAAAAAAATATGACTGATTATGCATCGGCGTTCAAACTGGGGCAGCACCAAGGAATGGAAAAGTGGGTGTGAGGGAACTCTGCAAGCATCATTATACTCCATGAAAAGCGTTTAAATTATGGTAATTTGTTTCTTTCTTCCTTGGGGGAAAAAAAAAAATAAGGAGGCAGGTGGGTTACACACACACATACGCCATAATCGATGCCAGGATGGATTTTTTTTCTCCTTTCTTTCTGTTTTCCCACTCCACCCCACCCGAGGCATCAAGGAATTGGTATATTACTCTACGGCAGCAAATTTTTTAAAAATAGTCCTTTTCATTCTCCGATTGTGTTCAAAGCTAAGTGTTTATGTGCATCAGTGCACAGTCAGGGGTTTGGCAAATGGTCGAGGCAGCGTCTTTCTAAGTTAAAGAAAATAGCAGCCGCAGACTGGAAAAAGCTGGAAAGCAAATGGACGGGAAAGATCGAAGGGAAAAAGGGGAGAAGGTGATGACAAACCCCTTCCCATCCACCCAGCTGTGGTTTTAATGCCGCAGAAGCAGAAGAAAAAAAAAGGAAAGTAAATAGAATTGCAGATCTGAAAGGGCTCTCAGAGGTTTCTAGTCCAACCTCCTGTTGAAAATTCGGCAGGAAAACAACCGAGTTCCGGGACCACCAATGACCACTCGTGATTGAGAGCCTCCATAGACAGGTTGAATGAATGTGACAGGGTCCGTTTTTTGCAACACAAGACTGGCTCATAAGAGTGAAGACAAGAGAGTAACAGAATAACAAGAGTTGCAAGGGACCTTGGAGGTCTTCTAGTCCAACCCCTGCACAAGCATTGACTGAATCCAGGGGTAGGATTCTCCTGGTGTAACAATCGGTTCACTACTCACACGTGCACGGCTATCTCAATTACTGACCTTCAATGTTACTTCAGGGAAGTAACACAGCTGAGGCGCGAATCAGCGGAATAGATATAGGTGAGTACAGTGCAGGGCAGATGGGTGGGCCCACATATTCTTTGGATCAAACTGGTTCGGAACCAGCTGATCATTGCAGCTAGGGGTTCGCCTGATCTGGTCTGAACCGGGAGAATCCCACCAGTGGGGTTCTGGTTCGGCTCGGTTCGGCCAAGCTGGTAGCGGTGATGAGCAGCAGACAGCAAACTGGTTCTCTCCATTAGTTTCTGCCCGGGCTCCCATACGCACCCTTATCCTCTGCTTTTGAAGCGCGGCTGCTTTGCGCAGCACAGCAAAGTGCTGTGCAGCAGCTGCTAAAGCGACTGGGAGAGTGCAAGCTTGCAGGAGGTGAGTTGGAACACCTCTGGGCAAAGTGCATGTTTGGCGTGTGCACGCAAAGTGTGTGTACCCATGCAAAGCGCACCCACCAAGCCACGCCCACTGAACCACTGGTAAAACTTTTGGAATTACACCACTGATTCCCACCCTGATTGTATCCTTCTGTTAAAGCAATTTAGGGTTGCATTAACTTTTTTGACTGCTGCTGGCACCCCTTTCCTAAGAGGTCTGTAAGGGGCATGCATAAGTGCCCATTGTGCCTCCCCTCCCTGTCCTATTGTCTCCATTTAATCGTACCTATTTTCTGTATTCTTACTCATGTTTATACTTATACCTATTTTTTAAGTGATTGACAAATCAAATATATATATATCTATAAAGGCACAACTACAATGACGTGGGGAAATACCCGAACAAAGCTGAATGCCATACATGTAAGTACCCGCGAAAACGTAAGAAAACACACACACACACACACATATATATGGTATTCAGCTTTGTTCGGGTATTTCCCCATGTCAGTATAGTTGTGCTTTTAAAGTTCTAGCAACGTTTCGGCAGAATCTCATCTTCCATCATCAGGCTTCTGTATTGTTTTCATCCGTGAGTCAGACATTTACAGTTGTTTCTCCCTCCCTCCCTCCACTATATTTATCCATCTGACTCACAGACGAACACAATACAGAAGCCTGATGATGGCAGATGAGATTCTGCCGAAATGTCGCTAAAAACACAACTATAATGACGTGGGAAAATCCCCAAACAAAGCTGAATACCATACATGTAAGTACCCGTGAAAACTTAAGAATATATAAATATATAAATATATATGTTTTCTTAAGTTTTCGCGGGTACTTACATGTATGGCATTCAGCTTTGTTCGGGTATTTTCCCACGTCATTGTAGTTGTGCTTTTAAAGTTGTAGTGACGTTTCAGCAGAATCTCATCTGCCAGAAGCCTGATGATTAGATATAATGGATGGATGGATGGATTGAGGAACGGAGAAATGAGGGGATGGAGGGATAGAGAAATATTGGATGGATGATGTCAGGTGTGAAAGACCAAGTTCACACTAGAAAGTTGGCTTAAACTGATTTATTGCTACTCATGCCAATACCAGGAATCTTCTCAAGTAACAGACGTCACTTGGTTAGACTTAGATAAGGGTCAAAACCCTTTCTGGGATGTTTCCTTCACTTGTGACTATGCAGAGATTCTAGGCTGATCTCGCTTTTCACTCTGCCCCCCAGTTCCTGCCATCCGTTCTCCTACAGATGGATAAATATAGTGGAGGGAGGGAGGGAGAAATGATGGATGGATAGATGGATGGTGTCAGGTGTGAAAGACCAGGTTCACATGAAAAGGTCCAATTAAATTGATTTATTGCTACTCACGCTATACACAGGAACGTTCTAACTAACAGTCGCTATTTGGTTAGAGTTAGTTGAGTGGCACTCAAGGGAGGTTGAACTTAGTTCGCTTGTGACTATGTAGGGATGCTAGCCTTATCCCCTTTTAACTCCACCTCCAGTTTCTGCCATCCCTTTCCCTACAAACCCTTCTATATGCATGTTGCAATTGCAAAAAATGGGGTGGCTTTTAATTATGCTGGAGTGAGCATCTCCTGGACTGGATGATAAGGATTCCCCGCCTCCTCCCTGCTCAAAGTCTCCCAGAGAGACTTTTCCCATAAAATTTCTGTTGCAGAATTCTCGGGGAATATTTATGGCCATCTTGATGGCTTATTTCTGACTCCTTTCCCTCTCCCCTGCCTTCCTCTAAGTGGAGAATAATTTGTTTGATAGAGCACAGTAATAAAATATGAATTCCTTTCTAATTATGGAAGCCGAACCAAAGTGCATATAATGTAACCATTACAATGCAAAAAATAAAAAAAAAATACATACCCACAATAGGCAGAAAGAAGGACGCCAATGGAACAAAAGGAGGAGTTGATCGGAATGACTATCGAAGGATCCACATAGCCAAGGATAAGGGGGAAAAAAAGAGGCACAGACAGAGCTAAGACAAGCTAAGAGCTGTTTCTGAAACAAGTTTTAAAGATTGAGCGGGTGTAATGCACGCACACAAACAAACAAACAAACAAACAAACAAACAAAACAGACACACTACCCAGGAGACTGAGAGTTCTAGTCCCACCCTCGTGTGAAAGCTGGGTAGGTGATTTTGGGAGAATCAACAGGAAAATCTAAATTTTAGTCCTGCTTTAGGCAGGAAAGCCAATTGAGTGATTTTGTCCCAATCACCAGGAGACTGAGATTTCCAGTGCCACCCTAGGCATGAAAGGCAGCTTGAAGACTTTTGGGCCAGTTGCTAGGAGACCGTGAGTTCTAGTCCTACCTTAGGCATAAAGCCAACTGGATGAGATGGGCCAAACACCAGGAGACCGTGAGTTCTAGTCCTACCTTAGGCATAAAAGCCAACTGGATGAGATGGGCCAAACACCAGGAGACCGTGAGTTCTAGTCCTACCTTAGGCATAAAAGCCAACTGGATGAGATGGGCCAAACACCAGGAGACCGTGAGTTCTAGTCCTACCTTAGGCATAAAAGCCAACTGGATGAGATGGGCCAAACACCAGGAGACAGTGAGTTGTAGTCTCACCTTAGGCATGAAAGCCAGCTGGGGGACTTAATGCTAATCCCACTCTCTCAGCCCAACTCACCTCACAGGGTTGTTGTGTGGAAAATAGAAAGAAGCAGGAATATTAATCACATTTGCAGCCTTGAATTGTTCATAAAAAAATGAAGGTAGGAAATAGTAAGTAAGTAAGTTAGTAAGTAAGCAAGCACAACTACAATGATGTGGGAAAATACCAGAACAAAGCCAAATGCCATACATGTAAGTACCCGCGAAAACTTAAGAAAACTTTAAGAATAACGGGAGAAAACCCCCGCCTTTCTATTATATCACACCACACACACACCAAAGATCCACATACATATATATATATATATATTCTTAAGTTTTCGTGGGTACTTACATGTACTTTAAAAGCACAACTACAATGACGTGGGAAAATACCCAAACAAAGCTGAATGCCATACATGTAAGTACCCGCGAAAACTTAAGAAAACATACATATATATATATACATACATACATATATATACATACACACACACACACACACACACATATATAAATACATACATTTTACAGCTTTGTTTGAGAAATAGATACCTTCTGATAGGCTGTTATACATTGTCATAATAACTCCTTCATCCTTTTAAACTCTATATATACATACATATAATTTATTTACAATTGTTTACACATCATCCTTATTTGCAAAATGTGACTGGGTCATCAGATATCACCTATTCTTTAGCCAGTCGTACTAGATATTCCATGTTTTGTAATATTCACTGTCTTGGTTATCTTTTAGTAGTTTAGTTAGTCTATCCATCTCGGCATATTCATGTACTTTATTGATTATCATGTTTTCTGTAGGGGTCATAGCCAATTTCCAATTCTGAGCAAAACTTATTCTCGCTGCAGTTATCATATGCAAGATCAAGTATTGATTCTTCTTTTCCATATTTGGTTCTAAGATGCCTAAAAAAATCCGGTTTGAATTTTACTTTCTGTTTTGTTATGTCCTCAATCCAAATTCTAATTTTTTGCCAAAATTTTCATGCATAGGGGCCTGTGCACCGCATGTGGAAATATGTTACCTGATTGTAATTACATTTCCAACAATTGGGTGTCATGTTAGGGAACATTTTGGCTAGCCTTGCTGGCGCTAAGTGCCAATGATGAAACATTTTATATACATTCTCTTTATAAGAGACCCGACACTTTGGATTGCATTGGCTATTTTGGCTGCCACCGCACACTCCTGGATCATATTTAACTGGTTGTCCGCTAAGACTCCAAGATCCCTTTGACAGTCACTGCTATTAAACTTGGTCTGTATGTTGAATGACTATAAAAGGATCTATGCAGCCATAGATAAAGAGGGAAAAAAAGGAAGCTGGAATAATGGATGTTGCCTTTAAGCAAAACAGAAACAAGCCATGAGCAATGCTTTAAAAGATTGTGTGGGTGTGCCTGCGTATGCACACACAGACACAAACACACACACACACACACACACATGCAGAGTCGACATGCAGTATGTGAGCTTGGAAAGTAGTTTTGTTCCCTGGAGGAATTTCAGTACATTTGCTATATATAGGGCTGCGAGTCCCCATTCGCACAACGCCTCTCTGGTTTACTAGACTGTAGGGAGTTTTAAACCAGCACACTTGGAGCTATTTCGTTGTGTTCATCAGAGTCGTTGTGTATTAAGCATTGCGGGGAAGAAGAATTAAAAGTGTGAAGCGAGCTAGAAAGGAAATATTGGAGAGAAATGGTTATTTGCGCAATCTGTGTCTTTGGTGAAAAATAGCAGGGTCTCGTTGATTTTAAAATAGAATAGAATAACAGAGTTGGAAGGGACCTTGGAGGTTTTCTAATCCAAACCCCTGTTCAGGCAGGAACCTCTATACTATTTCAGACAAATGGCTGTCTAATCTCTTCTTAAAAACTTCCAGTGTTGTAGCATTTACAACTTCTAGATGCGAGATGTTCCACTGATTAATTGTTCTAACTGCCAGGAAATTTCTCCTTGGTTCTAAGTTGCTTTTCTCCTTGGTTAGTTTCCATCCATTGCTTCTTGTCCTGCCTTCAAGTGCTTTGGAGAATGGCTTGACTCCCTCTTCTTTTTGGCAACCCCCTGAGAAGCTGGAACACTGCTATCAAGTCACCCCTAGTCCTTCTTTTCATTTAACTAGACATACCCAATTCCAGCAACCGTTATTTTTCAGCTTTCAATCCTCTAATCATCTTTGTTTTAATGCTTTAGGGTTTTTATATTAGTATTAGTATTAGTATTATTTTACTCAAATGGTATGGGGGTTGGACTAGAAGACCTTCTGGATCCCTTCTAGCTGTATTCTGATTGATTGATTAATCAGTGAATGACTTGCCTCCAGAAGTTGTGGATTCTCCATCAGTGGAGGCTTTTACGAAGAGATTGGACAGCCATTTGTCTGAAGTGGTGTAGGGCTTCCCTACCTGAGCAGGGTGGGGTTGGACTAGAAGACCTCCAAGGTCCCTTCCAACTCTATTATTCTATATTTTATGTCTCTAACTTCATTCTATGCGTGGACATCATGCAAGGTGGGTTCATTATTACGGGAACTTCCAGTAAAGATAATTATCTGCTATACCTTATGAAAGGAAAGGAACACAGGACTTGCAGGAATTGGATATGGCCAGTCTAGAGAAAAGAAGGACTGGTTGAGGGGGGAACATGATAGCAGTCTTCCCGTATTTGAGGGGCTGCCACAAAGAGGAGGGGGTCAATTTATTTTCCAAAGCATCAGAAGGCAAGACAAGAAACAACAGATGGAAACTAATCATCCATTTACTTCCTTACTTTTCCTTCCCTTCCCTTCCCTTCCTTTTCCTTCCCTTCTGTGTCTACTCTATTCTACTCTACTTTACTCTCCCTTCCCTTCTTCCTCCTTTCCTTTCCTTTCCTTTCCTTTCCTTTCCTCTCCTCTCCTCCCCTTCCCTTCTATGTCTACTCTATTCTACTCTACTTTACTCTCCCTTCCCTTCTTCCTCCATTCCTTTCCTTTCATTTCCTTTCCTTTCCTTTCCTTTCCTTTCCTTTCCTTTCCTTTCCTTTCCTTTCCTTTCCTTTCCTTTCTCCCTCCCCCCTTCCCTTCTATGTCTACTCTATTCTACTCTACTTTACTCTCCCTTCCCTTCTTCCTCCATTCCTTTCCTTTCCTTTCCTTTCCTTTCCTTTCCTTTCCTTTCCTTTCCTTTCCTTTCCTTTCCTTTCCTTTCCTTTCCTTTCCTTTCCTTTCCTCTCCTCTCCTCTCCTCCCCTTCCCTTCTATGTCTACTCTATTCTACTCTACTTTACTCTCCCTTCCCTTCTTCGTCCTTCCCTTCCCTTCTGTGTCTACTCTTACTTTACTCTACTCTACTAATATAGAATAGTTGCAGTGTTTATACAATCCCCTCCATCACCAGACTTTAGATAGTTTACAAACAATAAAAACAAATAAAACATAACACATAACCTCATAAAAACCCAAGAATCCATTACAGAGCTTCCTCGTAAAAAACAGAAACAAGAAAATATAAATTAAAAGACAGGGGGAAAAGGTAATAAAGCAAGAATAACACATTTATGTCCAAATAACTGATAAAATAAAAGTGTCTATGCCACCTGCCTATAGATAGACATGCAGAGGCTGTCTTCAACTGTAGGAGAAGCCATTCCATAATGATGCGATAGCTACCAAGATGTTTCTCAGGTTTTCACCTGTCTTACCTCTCACAGAAAATCCCAGAATGTTTCCTTGTCTGTTAAATGTCTCAAAGGTGTTTTTTTCTTCAAAAGGAAGGATTGTTTTTTTCTGGAGGAGGAGGAGGAAAGAGGAAAGGAAGGAGAAGGAGAAGGAAGGATGGAAGGAAGGGAGGGAGGAAGGAAACGGGAGGGAGGGAGGAGGAGGAGGAAAGGAAGGAAGGAACAAAGGAATGAAGGAATGGAAGGGAAAGAAAAGGAGGAAGGAGGAGGAAGGAGAAGGAGAAAGAGAAGGAGGTGGTGGTAAAAACATTGAAGGAGGAGCAGGAGGAAGAAGGAAGAGGAGGAGGAGAGGAAGAAGAGGAAGAAAGAGAAGAGGGAGAGGAAGAGGAAGAGGAAGACCATCAGAAATGATGAAGCTTCTTAGATGAGACG